>NW_022437004.1:7165373-7171919 GCF_009761245.1 Sapajus apella | reverse complement strand
CTCCTTCACCCCGCTGCATTCTACCATTTGCCAAAATACAGCTTCCAACACCACAAGGCCATTCCCAAATACCCCTTTTGCTTTTCTTTTATCACTGTTCTTTTTCTGATCGAGGCCTTTATTACTTCCTGCCAGGTGATGTTTCAGCTCCAAGCCTGGCCTGGCCTCTCCCACATCCTCTAATACTACTCTGCTTCTTAAAATTTATCTCCTGATATCTGTTTGGTAACCACGATGGAACACTTACTATTAGCCAGGCACTGTGCTAACTGCCAGATACAATAAGAGGCCCCAGCACCACTCTGGTTGGGAAGCTGTCCCAGAAACAGTTGAGGTCAATGCAGTAGGAAAAGGGAGGGAGAGTGGATGGAAGAAGGAGAAAGAAAAAGGAGGAGAGAGAGATTGAGAAAATATAAATGAATGAATTATAGGAGCCCAAAAGAAGCACATTCAACTAGCAGGAAGTGGGAGGGAACAGGGAAGACTTCCCAAAAGGGTCATTCACTTAAGTTTAAACTGCAGAGTTAAGTGCAAAGTCCTCACTTTGACATTAAAGGCCTTTTATGATTTGGCCCCAACTTACCCTTCCAGCTAACCTCTTGCCAGTCCACATATGCGCTACAGTCTAGCCAAACAAAACCCCTAAATTCAACCCTCATTTTCCTGCCCCAGTTTTTAATTATTCTCTCCCCTGTGCCTAGAATATCACTTTTCAAATTTGTATTCAGTGTTAACAACTAGTTATTTACATGAAAATACTAAAAAAATTGAGTTAGTTCTATCTCACAACATATACAAAGATAAATTCCAAGTGAATTAAAGTATTCTTTTTAAAAAATAAGAAGTCATTTTTATGTAATAATTTTTAAATTGTGAAACAATAACAAATTTACAGGAAAGCTGTAAGTGTAATAGAATTTTATCTTCATTTGACAAAAAGCTACCAACCTGAAGCCTCATAGTTTGTATATTTCCTACAAACAAGTACCTTCTCCTACATGATCACAATGCAACCACCGAAAGCAGTAAATTAACATCACTACCATCTAATCCTCAGACCCCATTCAAGTCTCAACAATTACCCCAATAATGTCCTTCTTTAGAGCAAAAGGATCCAGTCCAGAATCACATGTTGCATTGAGTTGGCATGTCTTTTTGATTTCCTTTAGTCTGGAACAGCTCCTCAGTCTTTTAACAATGACAGGTCAGTTATTTTGCAGTGTTCTTTGATGTGGGCCTGTCTGATGTTTCCTTGTAATGAGATTTATGCTATGTATCTTTGGCAGGAATATCTCAGAAGCAATGCTGTATTCTTTCCATTGCATCCTATTAGATGACATGCAATTTCAATTTGACCCATTACTAATGATGTTCACTTTGATCATTTGATTATGGAGGTGTCTGCAGGCTTCTCTACCATAAGATGATTCTCTTTCCCTTTGTAATTAGCAAGTATTTTATTTATTTATTTATGAATTCATGGTTTCCTGTTTTATTCAGTGGGCTTAATTCTTTACTGTTTAGCTTAATGTCCAATTTGTTCCTTATTTAGCTAATAGAAATACATCAAGACGACTGTTGTATCCTTTTGATGTGTTTCACATCATTCTTTGAGCATTTACCTGCTTTCTGGCCAGGTTCATCTTCCATTTCCCAATCTGGACTCACCCATTTCTCCAAAGGCACTGGTTCTTTTTAGGGAATATACTATTCAGAAGTCAACATCTAGGCACTCTTAGTGGACAATTAGAGAATATGTATGTATGTATCTACATATGTGTAGACAGAAAATAGGCAGGCCCTTCTAAAAACAGCAGCTTCAGGTCTGCTAGGATAACCCTTTTCTGCAGAGTGTCCATGGATAGGACTAGTTTGGACAGCATTTGGCATGTCCAGCAGGTCAATTACCTGTCTCCTAGCTGTACTCTAAGAGAAACTGCACATATGCACATGGGGATATGTTCAGCGGTGTTCCTTGCAGCCTTGTTTATAAAAGCAAAATATTAAAAATAATCTGAATACTAACCAATAGAAAATGAGTAAATAAAGTATGACCTGTTCATGCAATGGATGTTATGTAGTAATGAAAATGAACTAGAAATAGGTTAAGTCTCAAACATAATGTTAGTAAAAATGCATAATGGCAGAATAGGTGCGGCAAGGTCTTCTATGGCTACTGTATCGAAAATTTTGATTTCCTCTACTGCCATCCTCATGGCATATCCCCTTCTTTGCTTTTTCTTACATTGTTAGTAGTTGTCAGTCTGTCACATACCACGTTTTTACTTATTTATCTGGTTTATTGTCTCTCTGCTCCTCTGGAAGATGAAGAAGAAATTTTTGTGGGGTTTTTTTTTTTAATGGCTGTATCTCCAATGCCTAAAACAATACTTGGCTATAGTTGTTACTCAATAAAGTATTTGCTACCTGGGAAACACCATTCTGGACTTTGGCCTTGCAAAATAATTTATGACTAAGTTTTCAAAAGCAATTGCAACAAAACAAAAATTGGCAAGTGAGATCTAACTAAAAGAACTTCTACACAGCAAAAGAAACTGCCAACACAGTAAACAGACAACCTAAGAATGGGAGAAAAATTCACAAACTATGCAAATTATGCATCTGACAAAAGTCTGATACACATAACTTATAAGAAACTTAATTCAACAAGCAATAAACAATCCCATTAAAAAGTGAGCAAAAGACGTGAGCAGACACTTCTCAAAAGAAGACATACAAGCAGCCAACAAACACAAGAAAGAGTGTTCAACATCACTAATCATCAGAGAAATGCAAATCAAAATCACAAGAAGATGCCATCTTGCACAAGTCAGAATGGCTATCATTACAAAGCAAAAAACAGTAGATGCTGGCAAGACTGGAAAAAAGAGAATGCTTATATACTGTTGGTGTGTATGTAAGTTAGTTCAGCAACTGTTGATTTCTCAAAGAACTTAAAACAGAACTCCCATTTGACCCAGCAATCTCAATAAATCATCCAGAATGATTTATTTCTCAAAAGAAAATAAGTCATTATACCAAAAAGACACATGTACACGTATGTTCACTGCAGCACTATTTACAATAGCAAAGACATGGAATCAACCTAGATGCCCATCAACAATAGACTGGATAAAGAAAATGTGGTACATATATGCCATGGAATACTATGAAGCCATAAAAAAGAACAAAATCATGTCCTTTGCAGCAACATGGATGTAGCTGGAAACCTTATCTTAAGCAAATTAATACAGAAACAGAAAACCAAATATCACATGTTCTTACTTATAAATGGGAGCTAAACATTGAGTACTCACGGACAAAAAGGTGGTGATAATAATAGTAGGCACTGGGGACTCCTAGAAGGGCAAGAAGGGAAGAGAGAAAGGGTTGGAAAAACTATTGGGCAGTATGCTCACCACCTGGGTGATGTGATCAGTCAGACACTAAGCCTCAGCATCACACAATATACTCAAATAATAAACCTGCATATATACTCTTTAAATGTAAAATAAAAGTTGAAATTATTTTTTAAAATATTTGCTGAATTAATAAGTGAAGTATGGTGCAATTTTTATAAAGCTTAAAACATGTAAAATACTAAATATAAATACATATGTAGTTAAAAAAAACATATTATGCATGAGAATTATAAACACCAAATTCAGGAAGTGATTATCTATTCCTAGGTGGGAAAAGAAAGAGATGAGATCAGAGAAAACTACAAAACAGGCTCTACTATATCTGTAATACGTAAATTTCTTAAAAATATGTGATTCAAACATGGCAATATGTTAAGAATTGACAAAACAAAGTTGTAGGCACATAGACATTTTTAAGATTATTCTTTATATTTTTATATACTTGAAATGGTTCCTTTAAAAGTATTATATCCCTTCCCTGCTGTGCACTGTGGCTCATGCTTGTAATCCCAGCACTTTGAGAGGATTCCCTGAGCCCAGGAGTTTGAGACCAGCCTGGGCAACATGGCAAGACTCCATCTCTACAAATATTTTTAAATATACTAAATAAATATAAATAAAAACAAAATATTCTTCCCAGAGCAAATATCTTACACCACCAGCCACAACCCCTGCCAACACCACCATCAAGCAGAAGCTGCCTTCATTCCTGTGAATATTCATAGTCATATGTGCACAACTCTTCTGAAGGACAGCTTACTGCACTTCCCATCCCCCTACTGGATTGCAAGATCTCTGATGTTGAATTTCACTCATCTTTGCATCCCTCACATGATCTTTCATGGTATCTTGCTACAAAATGTATTTTCATTAAATATTAAATTGGGTAGAATAAAAATGTTAATTTGGGAAAGAGCAGACAGAACAAGCCACATAATTTGGAGGGCTCAGTGCAAAATGAAAATGTGATCACCTTGTTAAAAAAATTAGACCTTCAAGAGGGCAGTAACAGAGCATTAAATCAAATGCAGAGCCCTGTGAGTGTAGAATCCTGTGCAGGCCACATATCCATGAAGCCAGCTGACAACAGGCTTTGAATTCACAACTCACAATGTATCTGAATGATTTAAAAGAATGGAATGTAGGGAGGCTGCTACCTATGCATCCAAATCCATTATTTTCTTCTTCCACCGTAACAGAGTCATGACTTGGTGGATGGTCACCCAGGTAAGAGCTGCTTTTCTCAAGCTCCTAGTAAGGTGTGGCCTTGTCACTAAGTTTTCTCCAGCAGAACAGAGTAGAAAGGATGTGTGCAAAGTCCAAGAAGGAGTGCCCCTCCACGCTCTCTTCCCCCACTCTGCCATCTGAAATGTAGATTTATGGTAACCCAGTTTTGGCCATGGAAACAGCCTCAAGGACTCAGGATGGCAGAGCCACAAGGTGCAAGGACGCTGGGTCCCTGAGTGTTTGTGTGGAGCAGAGCTGCCGAGTACTGCAGCACAGTCCCCACAGACCACTAGGTGGCCCAAGTTAGTGAGGGTCTCCGGCTATGGCTACAGCAGCTGAGCTTGGGTGACTTAAGTGATGGGATGAAACTACTATTTTTTATTCATCCAACAGCCAGATATTTGACCTTCCAGACTAAGCCAAGACTGTAATAGGCCTGCAGGCCCCTGTGTGCTGGTGGCAGGAATGGACCCTGGGCCAGCTCTGAGGAAGGAGCTTAACTTAGAGGGGGAAGTGAATTCAGCTCAGGTGGGACACACAGCTCCCTCCAAAGAAACTCAAGCAGCTAAGAAGGATGTTAAAGTTCCTTGACAGAGCAAGCTTGGAAGTCCCATACTGAAATATCTTACAGCACAGTACATTAAAGATGTCCCCAGCGTGCCCAGAACCCTTCCTGCCAGCCTGGGACGGGCTCCTCACCCACCATTCAGATCTCTGTCTCTAGGAGACTCAGTAAGCAGGTTCACTGGAGCTGAAAAGCAGCTGGGCTGTGGCCGATGGGTCAGGGGAAGAGACTGTTCACACAGCAGGATTGAGACAACACAGAATCATCTACTTTCCCACCAAGGCTCCAAACAGCTCCCAAGCCATGTTAAGCCCCAAATCCAACCAGTTACTCACTGGATAACACCCAGGGATCAAAGATCAGATGTTATATAACAAGCACATGTCCCACAATGCATGAGCGCGCGCACGCACATACACACACACACACACACACACACACACACACACACATCTTTCTTTGGCAACAGGCCTTAGCTTTCATACCACATTCTACCCGGATTTGCTTGGGAATTTTAACAGCTACAGTTAATGAATGTCTATGCCTCATATTCCTATTTCCATGAAAACTGGGCCAGCTCTCTGAAGAGGCTTAGACAGAGGGAAACTAGGATATCTGACCTTGGACCTTGCAAAACCAGAGATGGATAGAAAGGAATCTGAAATTTGCCAAAGGATGCAGCTAAGAAAGTATTTTCAATATTTAGCATTTTTAACATATTTGACATGTTTTCCAAGAAATAGCCCAGACTACTCATTAAAGCCAGTGAAAAAACCAAGGTTTAGGGAACTTGCCTGAGGCCAGAGGGAAGCTCAGTGCCAGAACCAGACCAGGTTCAAGTCTTAACGGCCCCAGTCCTGCTCCAGCCCACATACATACCTCTCTCCCTTTTAATTAAAAAGAACAGCAGAGAAGCACACAGATATCAAGCAAAGGCCAAATGGCATGTACTGCATATGCTTGCCAGACTCCCTTCTCAAAAACACAGTGCAGTATTTCTACAGTTACAGCCAAGGAAGAGGATCCATTGCAGGGCTTAAAACACGAGTGAGGCCAGGTACAGTGGCTCACACCTGTAATCCCAGCACTTTGGGAGGTCTAAGCAGGCAGATCATCTGAAGTCAGGAGTTCGAGACCAGCCTAACCAACCTGGCGAAACTGTCTCTACTGAAAATACAAAAATTAGCCAGGCATGGTGGTAGGCGCCTGTAATCCCAGCTACTTGGGAGGCTGAGGCAGGAGAATTGCTTGAACCTGGGAGGCAGAGGTTGTGGTGAGCCGAGATCACGCCACTGCACTCCAGCCTGGGTGACAGAGCAAGACTTTGTCTCA
>NW_022437004.1:6895933-7165273 GCF_009761245.1 Sapajus apella | reverse complement strand
AGGATGGAGAAGGGGGTTAAACAATTCTGAAGCCACATGCGGAGAGCACAGGAGTGGCCGTTCCCACCTGCAGGCACCTGTGAGGCTCTGTACGGATAGCCAAGTGGATAGCAGCAGGGCCAGGGCAACTCACCTTCACGATACTCCCCAATGGCATAGTTCCATGGAAATCTGATAAACAGGCATTCTTCCATTCAACCTTTTGATGAAGTAGAAGAAAATGACAAATATAGGCCAAGCTTGAAAAAATAAAACAAAAGAATGTAAGAAAGCTAAAAAAAAATCCATGGTGAGCCATTTGGAATAAACACTCTGCCACTGACACACCCTGGGATTCTGGAAAAAGACTCAGTTAATGCAGGAAGCTGGACACAAGCTTCTTGTCAGGCTAAGGTTGAAGGGTCTGCCAAGATAACAGGAGCTGGCTATTTAGGGAAACGGTACCTTCTGCAAAAAGGAAGAGGCATCTGCAAAAAGGAAGAACTTCAGGAGTGTTAATAAAGTTTCAAACATGCAAACTCATGGATGCACCATTTCATGATCTGAGTTCATTTTGGAAGAGCAAGAGATGAAAAAGGGGCTGCATATGGTTGACCAGAGTAGAAGGAGGGATGCTGGCCTGTTTTTAAGCCACGAAAGTCTTGGTTAATAGCAGAGAGAGAAGGCTGGGAAGAATCTTATCAACGGTTCCTGCCTACTATGCCCACATGCCCACCCTTCCATAGGTGTCTATTGCCATGAACACTCATCAGCACCCACAACTTCTCTCTGGTTGACAGCCCAAAACAAGGCCTTCATTATTAAGCCTCATGGTAGATCCTGCCAAGCCTCCCGACAGCTGGTGGGAAAATGCCAGCTCTATCTTTTCCAAACCCTTCACCATTCTTGGCCCAGTTTCTGTCTGACTCATGACCCTTACTGATGGTGTTGTTTGTGGCCCCTACTCTAATTCCTACCTTTAGGACTTGGTATGGTTGTTGCTTAATCTTGGCACACTGACCCTTAGTATGCCGACAAACGCCCATTCAGACTTCTCTCCTTTCTCCTTGATAGTGCTGGGGTGAGGTACGTATCTTAGTTTCAGGCCCTGGGCTACCCGACCGCCAGCAGTAGCCCATCCATCCACCACCTCTATTAGTCCAACCCCAGCCTCAGGTGGGTGGTTTTGCAAAGTTAGAACAGGGCCACATTGTGGTGGTACCTCTATTTGTAATTTGTTCCATATGTTAAACCTAACTTAATCTTTAGTTAAATTGTACATAGTTAATCTCATATCTTGGGTTTATTTCTACTTTATTAATCTTACTGTCCTTTAGACGCCAGAATTTAAAACCGTCACTATTCAGCTTTTGTTAAGAAGATGCAGCCAACCCATATAGACTCAAAGCTCTGGTATCTCTAACTGAAAATCTTTATTAGCTCTTAACTGTTTCTGAGCCCCTACTATGGGCCGAGAAGCATAGTGTGCACTGAGAAACCAAGGACAAGGCACAGTTCCCAAATCTTGCAGGGCTCAGTGT
This sequence comes from Sapajus apella, assembly GCF_009761245.1. Taxonomy (NCBI): domain Eukaryota; kingdom Metazoa; phylum Chordata; class Mammalia; order Primates; family Cebidae; genus Sapajus; species Sapajus apella. The sequence continues at coordinate 7,163,753 of NW_022437004.1, read as the reverse complement.
CCAATGGAGAGAAAGGCAAATATCCAATGTTACGATTCAGTGTGAGTTTCACTAAGAGAGAGGTAGTGGAGGCATGCCTGATCCAAAAGAGTTGATGACTGAGCTCATTGTTAAGAAGACTAAAAGAATAACAAGGGGGAAGAGGAAGCAGGGGATGGTAGAGAGAGTACTCTAAGAATAGGAGCAGCATGGGAGTCATAGACCCTGGCAAGTTCTCTGAGATGCATCAGCATGGCTAAAAGTGGGGAGATGTGGGTTTGGTAGGTGCTTCCAGGAAAGATAGAAACAGGTCAAGCTGCATGCTGGTGCACCTTGTACTCCATGCTAAGCAGTTTGAACTTTATCTTGTGGTGTACTTTGACTCTTACACTTTCATGGGCATAAAATCACAAGGAGAGCTTGTTTTAACTGTAGGTTCCTGAACCTGCATGCAGAAATTCAGATTTAATGGCCAGAGAGTGGACACAGGAGTCTGCATGTTAATAATCCCTCCCTTCCCAGGGTGAGTTTGAAATAGGAGATGGTTTGGTGATACTTTTCCAAACACAGCTGTGGGAGACATGGAGTTATAGAAGGGTGGCATGATCAGGACTGTTTCAGAAAAATCACCCTAGCAGAAAGCGCCCCGTACATGCTTACTCAGCAGAGCTCCCTAATCCTTTGATAATCCTCCTGTAACATTCTGTTGTCCAGGGGCTGAAAAGCTCAGAGTGGGCTCTGAAAGTGACAGTCTCCTGAGAAGAGCGGCCACTGGGAAGGCCATGTCTGAGTGGTCCTGGAAAGTTTTGCTTTGGCTCTTTTGTAGCCCAAAACCTAAAGCAAGGAGGGGTACTGGTTGTGAAAGCATGAAAGCCCTGGGGCCCCAGGTCCACTGATGGTCTTATGGATTCTGGAGGACACAGCTAGGGGCTAGAGCCTGGAACAGATTCCCTCTCTGGTCTAGCCAGGGCTGCAGAAGCTCCTGACAGGGCAGAACCTGTGCTTATTTGGTTAACAAAGGCAGCAGAAGAATTTGGGTTCAGGCCATGTCAGCTCATTACCCTTGAAATGCCAATGAAAGCACCTCCTGGACCTGAATTCACCCTGATTAATTTAGCCTAGTTTCCTGCAACCAATACTGATAAATACATTGATAAATATTTTGTATGTGGGTTTTTGTAGCAATTGCCTTCTTATAACCTGGGGACACTGGGAATGGTCAGAAACCCAGGCTGGCTGACGCTGGCTGACAGCACAGAAGGCTAAGTGATGTTATCCCACCTTGTTACTCAGAGCCTGCCCACACCAAATTCCAGGCCCATCAGCACCCACCACCTGTCTCATCTTCCCATGCTTCCTCCATTGCAAGAGTCTCATCACCCCCAAAGTTAGACAATGCTACAGAAAGTGCCATTTTGCTTCATAATTGTATAATATGATGTCAGAGGGCAAGAGGGCAAGAAACATGTCTTAGGCTTCTTTTTTCTGGCCCTTGGTAGCAAGCAGCTACTCCAATGAGCAGGTCTGAAATGAGCAAAGCTCCAAGGCCACCCGATCACCAGCTATTATACTGGGACCATTTGTTGGTTAAACATTTCCCAGATCACTTTTTGGCCTAAGCTTAACATAATTGCTCCTTCAGCAGCTGAATCCTGACTGGAACTCGCAGGTATTGTGCCCCCATTGACTATCTGGTGGGATACCATTAAAGATCTGGAGAAGAAAACAGAAAAATAATCATATTCAGGTGCTTTAAACAGCCATAAGGAGATGGCTCAATTTAAATTAGAGACAGAGACCTAAATCAAACATTTTGGATTTTCTGTGTCAAACTGTCTGTCAATTCGTAGGCCATAAACATTTAAACATCATATTTGTGCGTGTGTGGTCTAATGATATTCATGAGTGTGTAGTCAATACCTAAAATATTTAAGAAACATCAACCTTATGTCACTTATTGAAGGATAAGTTTCACACAGGTATCAAATGTATTGATAATTAATAAAGTGTTTCTAGAGAGTTGATCATTTGGAATCTACTACCATGATCAGGCCAGGCATGGTGGCTCACACCTGTAATCCCCTCATTTTGCGAGGCCAAGGCAGACCGATCATTTGAGGTCAGGGGTTGGAGATCAGCCTGGCCAACATGGTAAAACCCCGTCTCTACTAAAAATACAAAAATTAGTTGGGTGTGGTGGCATGCATTTGTAATCCCAATTACGCAGGAGGCTGACACTGGAGAATCACTTGAACCCTGGAGGCAGAGGTTGCAGTGAGCCAAGATCACGCCACTGTACTCCAGCCTGAGTGACAGAGCGAGACTTTGTCTCAAAACAAAAACAAACCATGATGGAAACTTGAGATGGCTATCAAGGATACTATTCTACTCTAAAGAACTAAAGCAATCAAATTATTACAACTTGTTAACATGAGGATTTGAGTGGTCGGGTTTAGTAAGACCCAGCCAAGTAACTGTGTGTCTTAGTGCAGAGACTAAGAGGCTGGTGGGTCAGGACAATTCAGTGATAATCATCCCTCCGCTGCCCATGACACCCATGACACCCATGACACCTAGAGACAGGGATTTAAAACTGGCCCAACAAGGGGGCACAGTCACCATCCACTCAGATCTGGGATAAAGATATTTTAAGCCCCAAGATAACTTTAAGATCAAGGAATTGGTTTAAATTCAAATAAACAAAAAAATAAATAAATAAAAGAAATAAATTCAAATAAGCCTTCAAGTAGTCTTCAGAATGATATGTTTATACATTTTACAGCTATTTTGTCATAAGTGGGACGAATAAGTCATTCATGTCCAATATAGAAAACTCATTTCATGTCAATTAATTCTAGACATTATTACTTCAGCATTAACTATGAGAATTAAACTGAGGCTCAGAGAGATTCAAGATCATATAACTGGTAAGTGGTAGAGTTGGAATTCACACAGAGTGATCTGTCCCCACCCCCATCTTGTTTCCACTGTACTTTCTTTCCAGCACACCATAACTATGATACCTGCGTTTACTGTCTTGTTCAGGAGACATGGCTGTTTCTCAGTCTTATAGTCAAGAATTTCTATCTGGGGTAAACAAAAATGACAACAAAAAACTCTAGTTATTGGTCGTGTCTGGCCTACCAGTGTAGGATGGCCCCCCAATACCATCAAGGCCAAAATCAAAGGTCAGGGGGTCTCACTGCCATGCCTTCACCCTCCCCAAGTATTCTCAGCTTGGGGACCCAACTCAGAACCACGGAATACTTTTTCAGAACTCAGATGGCAAAGGTGAGTGATACGGTTTGGATCTGTGTTCCTGCGCAAATCCCATGTTGAATTGTAATCCCCGGCATTGGAGGTGAGACCTGGTAGGAGATGACTGGCTCATGGGGACAGTTTCTCCTGAATGGTTTAGCATCATCCTCATGATAGTGATTTTGTTCTTGCAAGATCTGGTCTTTTTTTTTTTTTTTTTTTTGAGATAGAGTCTCATTCTGTCACCTAGGCTGAAATGGAGTGCAGTGCTGTGATCTCGCCTTACTGCAACCTCCAATTCCCCAGTTCAAGTGAGTCTCCTACCTCAGCCTCCCAAGTAGCTGGAACTACAGGCATGTGCCACTACCACTGGCTAATTTTTGTATTTTAAGTAGAGATGGGGTTTCTTCTAAAACCCCCTTGGCCAGGCTGGTCTCAAACTCCTGACCTCAAGTGATCCACCAGCCTTGGCCTCCCAAAGTTGCCAGTTTTACAGGTGGTGAGCCACTGTGCCCAGCCAAGATCTGGTAATTTTAAAGTGTGTGGCACCTCCCTTCTCTCTCTCTCTTTGTCCTGCTCTGTCCATGTGACGTGTGTGCCCCCCACTTTGCCTTTTTCTATGATTGGAGGCTTCCTGAGGCCTCCCCAGAAGCTGATGCCACCATGCTTCCTGTTCAGCCTGCAAAACTATGAGCCAATTAAACCTCTTTTCTTTATAAATTACCCAGTCTCAGATTTCTTTATAGCAAAGCAAGAATGAACTACTCCAGTGAGTTTCAGGAGGTCAATATTTTCACACACACACAGTCACAGAGAGCTAAGTTGCTCTTCCTCTTAGCCACACAAAGGATTTTAAGTGTATCTGGTTGGTTCCTCTCATATATTATATTTCAGATGGGTCAATTGAATCTTCCTATTCTCAAATTGTCATCTCAATTTATAAATTATGACTGCCTAAGCTATAACAATTATGTCACAAAGCTGTGGCTCTGTAACCTACTCATGGCAAAACAGAGAAGGCTTAAAAGACGTAGTAGGAGTAGGAGGAACACTAACATTTGTCAGGTTTCTATTATGAACCAGAAGCTTTCAAAATAATCCTATGAAGTAATTATTCTTACCCTCGCTTTTTAGATGAGGCCACCCAAGCTTTGGGAGGTTGAGTGACCTGCCAAACACATACAGGTAATGAGAGGTAGAGCTGGGATTTAAGTCCAGGTTTGTCTCTTTCTGTCTCTCTCTCTTTTTTTCAGAGACAGTGTCTCACTATGTTGGAGTGCAGTGAGTGGTGTGAGCATAGCTCACTGAAGCCTTGAATTCCTCATCTCAAACAATCTTCCTATCTCAAACTCCTGAATAGCTAGGACTACAGGTATGTACCGCCATGCCCAGCTAGATTTATCTCTCTTAACATCAATATATTATCTCACTTAATTTAATGTACTATTCTTAACATTATGATTAAGGTATTATTACTTCTCCTTCATAGGCAAAGAAACTGAGATTGCTTATGAAAAGGGTTTGCCCTCTGGGACACTAAACATTTTTCACAGTCTTACAAAACCATTATTAAAACACAAGTCAAGACTCCTAACAGAATACAACACGGTATAAACTCTTGAGGACAAACCCCTCACAATAAGCATTCAATCTCTCCACAGTTCCAGGAGAACTATGTATAACCCTCATGTTTTAATGGTACAGTCATTACCTACGTAATGATGTAATGAGCCACCTCAAATGAACCAAGACTTCCAGATCAAGATCTGAAATGAAACTAGACCTGAAGAGAGGATTCTGGGAAAATAGCAGAGTAGGAAGCACCAGGAATCTATCTCTCCATCTACACAACAATTACAGTGGTAGGATCTGTCTGATGTAACTATTTTGGAACTCTGGAGTCTATTAAAAGGCTTCCAATTTCCAAGGAAAGGATTGCATGGTAAAATGTGGTTAATTTTAGTCAATTTCAGCTCATAGCAGCTACCCATCACCTGTCCCCAAAGCAGGCAGCTGTGCACATGTTCCTAGAGCAGCTTGCAGGCAGCTAGTGGGAGGCAGGATAGACAATAAGGACTCTATGCTACCAAAACTGGGAATCTGTGTTCTGATTACTGATTGTTGCTCCTGATCTTGAAGATGCAGGCACAGGCAGGCAGCCAGTATTGCTCCCTTTCCCCTATTATGGCAAATGCTTCCTCCTCAAGCTGAAACAACTTCTAGGGCATTTAAACTGCTGTGTCCTTTTTCTCCCACCTCCACCCCTTTATTTTTCTCTTTTTCTTCTTTTGGGAGCCAAACATGTAAAGTCTGGTACATTCAAAAGCAACCACACACAAGGGAGTTTAGAAAATGATTGTGCATACCTGGGGAAAGGCGCAGGCTTTAAGAAGACCTGAAAAGACCTTAGGTTTGCACTTCAGGCTGATCCTTGGCATAGGGACAGCCCACAGCAATCAAAACACAAAGATGAAAATCAGTAAACTTTGGGGAAGAGTTAGAATCTGATTTCCAGCGTTACTGTGATATTAGATTCAAATGTCCAGTTTCAGTAACAACAGAAAAATTGCAAGGCATACGAAGAAATAGAAAAGTATGGCTTGTTCAAAGGAAAAAATAAACTAACAAAAGCTGACCCTGAGAGAGACCAAATTATAGACTTGTTAGACAAAGACCTTAAAACAACTGTCTTAAAGATGCTTGAAGAACTAAAAGAAAACATGCAGGCCGGGAGCAGTGGCTCACACCTATAATTCCAGCACTTTGGGAGGCTGAGGTGTGTGGATCACTTGAGGTCAGGAGTTCAAGACCAGCCTGGCCGACATGTTGAAAACCCATCTCTACTAAAAATACACAAATTAGCCAGGCATGGTGGTGCACACCTGTAGTCCCAGCTATTTGGGAGGCTGAGGCAGGAGAATTGCTTGAACCTGGGAGGTGGAGGTTGCAGTGAGCCAACATTGCACCACTCAAAAAAGAAAAAGAAGACATGGAGAAAGTCAAGAAAACAATATATGATAAAATGAAATATCAATGAAGAGATAGCCTAAAAAGAAACCAAAAGGAAAGTCTGGAGGCAAAAAGTAAAATAACTGAAATGAAAGATTCACTTAAGGGCTTCAGAAACAGATTAAAGTAGACAGAAGAAAGAATCGGTGAGCTTGAAGATAGGACAATTGAAATTATTAAGTCTAAAGAACAGAAACTAAAATGATTGAAGAAAAGTGACAGAACCTAAGGGACCTATGGGATACCATCAAGCAAACAAACATATGCATTTGGGAGCTCCAGAAGAAGAAAGAGGAAAAAATATAAAAGATTATTCAAAGTAATAATGACCCAAAACTTCCCAAATTTGATGAAAAACATTGATATAAACATCCAAGAAATTCAACAAACTCCAAGTAGGATTAACTCAAAGAGACACAAACATTATAATCAAACAGTTAAAATCTAAAGACAAAGAGAGACTCTTGAAAGCAGTAAGAGAGGCCGGTTCAGTGGCTCATGCCTGTAATCCCAGCACTTTGGGAGGCTGAGGCAGGTGGATTATTTGAGATCAGGAGTTTGAGACTAACCTGGCCAACATAATGAAACTGTCTCTACTAAAAATACAAAAATTAGCTAGGCATGTTGGCACATGCCTGTAATCCCAGCTACTCAGGAGGCTGAGGTAGGAGAATCACTTGAACCCAAGAAGTGGAGGTTGCAGTGAACTAAGATTGCACCACCACACTCCAGCCTGGGCATCAGAATAAGACTCCATCTCAAAAAGAAAAAAAAAAATTTTTGGGGGGTCAGTTCTTTATTTTATCCTGCTTCAAGTTAATTCTGAACCTGATTCAGAGTTACTGCTGGTATTTTCCGGATGCCAATTAACCAAAATCAGAGCCCAACTCATTATTCGAATAGGAATAATGAATCAAAGCAATTTGTTTCAACCATACACTTCATTTCTTATCATACAGTTTGTGTCTTTTCTATTAATGATTCTGTTCTGCACCAAGCACAGTACAATCATGCATTGCTTAACGATGGGGATATATTCTGCAAAATGCATTGTTAGGTGATTTTGTTGTCATGTGAACATCATAGAGTGCACTTACCCAAACCTAAATGGAATACTCTACTACACTTAGCTTCAAACACAAACAAATTGTAGAGCTATAACAAAATTATTTTATTTTATTTTAAAAATTTATTTATTATACTTTAAGTTCTGGGGTCCATGTACAGAAAGTGCAGGTTTGTTACATAGGTATCCATGTGCCATGATGGTTTGCTGCATCCATCACCCCGTCATCTGCATTAGGTATTTCTCCTAATGCTATCCCTCCCCTATTCCCCCCCCCCCCCCCATTCCCCCCCCCCCCCCCCCCCCCCCCAACAAAATTATTTTCTATCTTTATATCCTTATTCTATAAGCTTTTTATTATTTTTTTAAATTTTTTATTTTTTCTCTGTTTAAATGTTTTGGTTAAAAACTAAGACACAAGGACACATATTAGCCTAGGCAAACCCAGGGTCAGGGTCATCAATGTTGCCTTCTTCCACCTCCATATCTTATCCCATTGGAAGGTCTCCCTGGGCAGTAACACTCATGGGCAATTTCCTATCACAGCAATGCCTTCTCCTGGAATTCCTCCTGAAGGACCTGCCTAAGGCTGTTGACAGAACCGTACTTATGTGGTACAGGACTATACTTGAGTTTTTGCCTAAAACTAAATTAGCTCTCACCTGAAACATTTAAAATTGCTACTCATTTGCCAGTCCCACCCACCTATACCCCCAGCCTTTTTACTCTGCTCTACTTTTACCCCATAGCACTTATCACCTTCCAATATGTCAAAGAACGTGTGTCTATTTTTTATTGGGCGTTTTCTTCCACCAGCCTGTAGGCTCTGCAATAGCAGGTAATGTATCACAGTATAACAAAAAATATATATTTGGTATTTTTCCCTGCATCCTGGCACAGAGTTCCTAAAACCCTTGGAGTTTTCTGAGTGATAGAAATGTCTTTTTGTTATTCCTAATAAACCTCTTTTGAACAAACCTGAGTTTTTGCTAATGAGGTGACTCATGGTAGACTCCCAAACAGCTTCAGGATGGGGGCTAGTTGCCAAAGGAACCAACCATGTTATTAATGGGCTGGAAGTTTCAGCCCCACTCCCAAACTCTGAGAGAGGAGAAGAGTTGGAAATTGAGTTCAATCACCAATAGCCAATTATTTAATTAATCATGCCCATGTAATGACACTCCATATGAAAACCCTATTCCATCAGGACGAAGGCCCCTGCACTCCAGACCTTTCCAGCCCTCAGCCTATGTATCTCCTCCTCTAGCTGTTAATATCCTTTATGATAAACTAGGATCATACATTCCTGAGTCCTGTAAGTTGTTCTAACCAATTATTGAACCTGGTGCCGGGGAGGTTGTGGGAACTCTAGATTCTGTAGTCTGCCAGGCAGAAGTGTGTGTGGCCTGTGCACACCATTTGCAGCTGGCATCTAAAGTGAGGGGTCGGGGTGCATTCTTGTGGTACTGAGCCTTAACCTGTATTAGTGTCTGCACTAATTCCAGATAGTGTCAAAATTGAATAGAATTGTAGGACACCTGGTTTGTGTCAGAGACTCAAATTAGTTGTTGCTGGAAAAACAACACATCCTCCTAGAAAAGTGCCTAGTACATAGTAGGCACTCAGCTAATATTTGCTGAATGAATGGATGGACGGAACCTCCCCTACAGACTGCCATTAAAGTTCTCATTCTGATCATCATCTTCCTGGACACCCCAAATCCTTCCTAACGGTTTCCTAGCAACTCAACAAATAAGTATTTTTGATGCCCACACAGCCATCAAATACATGTTTTTGATGCCAGGCACTGAGGTACCATTACTAAGGAAGATAGCCATGAGGCATGGAGGATGCCACCTGATGCCATGGAGCTTAGTGCAGCTCAGAACTCCAGGGTTCCTTGCCCACCCCACCAGGGCAGCGCAGGGCCTTGTGAACAGGACAGCCCTGGCCCTCTTTGAAATTCAATCATCAAGATTCACAGGCATTCTTCAGCCTCTCCTTGCATGCAGTAATAATGCAGCCCTGAATACATCCCTACGAACTTCTGAAGCCTGAACTAAATTGCAAGGGAAAGACCGACCCTGACAACACAAGGTTCAAGAATTATTTTCAGCAGGAAGCAGAGCTGACCAAGAGTGCAGTCATCTGTGTTTTCAGCAAATGAGCCCTCCCTCCCCCACCTGCTGGCGGGGTATCCACAGCTGAAAGCCAGCTCAGTCCATCTGTGGCTTTGAGCTTCTATATCTAACTCTGTAGGGAATTTTAAAGAAATTCCACTTACCACACAATATTCACAAGAACAAATTCCAGATGGATAAAAGAGATTAATGTAAATATGAAGCTCCTATATTACTAGAAGATAATATTATTGTAATCTGGGATAGAAGAGGCCTTTCTAAGCAGAATACAAAACACAGAGGTTATGAAGGGAAATTTAGGCTGATTGGATTAAAATTTTGAAAATGTTTAGGAACAAAAATTACCACAAACAATGTAAAAGACAAACTGATACAAGTGTCTTCAATATAGATAAACAAAAGGTCAATAACCTTAATACATAAAAGGCTTCTACAAATTAAACTCTTTGAAGACAAAGGACAGGAGAGAAGAGAGTTTTATTTGAAAGAGTGGGCAGAGGCAAAGAAAGGGGAAAAGAACAATGAAAGAGAAAAAAGCCTCTTCCCTTCCACTCAATCCCCACACTGATTTTGAGGCCACCTATAAGAGGCATTAGCAGCAGAAGCTGATGGGGATCACTCAGTCGAGAACTCATGAGATGCAGGTTCTGAGCAGAGAAGACTGGGGACCTGGATGACACATTGAGCAGATGGCCCTCTCCCACCTCTGCCTGGACACCAGCATCCCATCTATGCCAACAAGGGCTGGAGACTCAGGAGGCACCTGGAGACGGCACCTATGACATGGACTTTGGTGTCTGGCTCCCATGAACTTCTCCAAGCTTCTGTGAGCAGCAGACACACAAGGATGGGAGCAAATGTGGGAGAAGAGAAACACAGAAGTTGCCATATGGACTACAAGCACCAGACAGGCTCATGGACATATGTAAGGCACCCTTTGGGGGACTTCTGGAAAGAACTGGGGGACATTGAGAGGGTCCTGAGGACTTGTTTTTGTTTGGGGAAAGGATACTGCCACAGGAAATGTCTGGACATACATATACATGCATTTCTTTTAAAGTTTGGAAGGATAATGGTTGAGAGGGATGAGATTACAAGGGGAGGCAGGAAATTCCACGTTCTGTTGTATACACTTCTGGTATGTTTCTTTTATATAAGGAATATACAGGTATCTAAAACTTTAGTAATAATAACTTACAATAAGACAGTCCTACTTAGAAAAAAATACACAGGATATGGCATTGACTTTCAAGGACTGAGCCCTTCTCTGCAGCATTGCTGGTGAAAACATGAGTTCACAATGACCTCATCTAGTGCATGCCAATACCTGTGACAGGGAATAAAGCGCAGAGCCACAGGACGCGCAGGAGCTTCCCTGGGTCCAGTTTCCAGAACAGAATCATGACCAAGGTCAAAAGCTAGCTTGGTGGCCAGCATGGAGTGCCAGCGTTACCTATTACCTCTGGCATAGAGCCCTGTGCTTGTTCTGCCTCCAGAGCTCTTAGAAAAACACCTTCTTTTGTGGGCAGACCCCATGGAATAAAAAGGGTTTCTCTCTCATAAAGGCTTAGGTTACAGGAGAGAGTTGGAACTGAAGTCTCACACCCTCCGGCTCCCATGACAATGCCCAATGTCTCCACTGAGACTTATGCGACCTGGCCCTGCTTTCCTCTCTAGCCTCATGTTTCACCCATTGTGACTCTTTGTAGAGGGTAATAATGCAACTGGGAACAGAAGAATGTGAGCCAAGGGGCTGGTGCAGTGTGAGGGGATCCAGATTAGAGAGCTGACAGTTTGGGGAATAGTGTGTGCCTGGTGCAAGAGTCCTCCCTGAGCACCCCTGAGTTAGACACCATCAGCTCTGCTCCTGCACCACCCGGGATCATCTGCGGAAACATTACCACTTTGTGGAATGGTTGACTCATTATGTGTCTGTAGCCCCTGCCAGACTGTGTGCATTTTTGCCAGCATGGGCAGTAGCGTTTGCCACAGTTGCCTCTGGTTCTGGGCAAAAGGCTCAATAAACATTTGCTGAATGAGAAAGCTGCTGGTCTGGCCTAACCTTTCAGGCACTCTCATGTCAGGCACAGAGCATTCTGGGCTGGGCTCCCACCTGCTCACCTGTAAGCTCCACACAGTTCCTAGGGGACAGATGGTGGCCAAACTCCAACAAATAGCCACAGTCACCCAAATATCTCTTCCTGGAAGAGAAACCTCAACACACAAAGAGAGTTCAATGCCGACGGAGGTCACTGAGGCCACAGACCCCTCACCCAGAGTTCTCAGTGTGTCGATTCACCAGGAGCAAACAGGAGCCCTAAGGCCTGGCAGGGGAGAGGATGATGCACCAGAAATGCAAGTTCTAGCCCTGACTCCACTCCAAACCACTGCGACTTTGGGCAAATCGTGCTACCTCTCAGGTCCCCAGAACCTGTAAAGGTCTGGGTTTGGTGCTGGCTACGATCCAGGGAGGAGGAAGGTAAGAGAGAAGCTGGCTAATCTGAAAAGCACATAGGCTGGGTGACACCCAACTGGACCTCAGCCCAACCAAATCCTCCCACCTAAAACAAACTCTCCTCGCATCATACATTCACATTCTGGGTCACAGGGCAAAAGTCTCCTGAAGGCCCTTGTGGTCGGTGCTTTTTACAAACAAGCAAATCTATATTGGGCAGCTACCTTTCCTTTGACAGGAAGGAGACCTGCCTCCCACGCCTCATTTCCCACGGTACAGATCTTGTCTGGACCTTATTCCTGCCAAGACCAGGCAATAATCAGCCCTGTGGTGTTGTGCTGTGTTACAGCCTCAGCCTCCTTCCTCAACACTTGAACTCTGGAGGCAAACTCATGGCCCTTTCTTAGGATGATGGAGTTGAGACGCTGCCAACTATGTTATAAGGAAGATAGGAGCAATCTATTCCCACTGAGCTAATTGAGGTAGTGGGAAAGGAGAGAGTTTGTTGATATTTTTCCTCTATCCTATTAAATGCATAGGCTTTGGCATCAGTCAGACCTGAGTTCAAGCCCCAACTCTGCCACTTTCTAATTATTTGATGTTGGGCCAGTTACCAACCTCTCTGCATCTCAGTTTTGAATCTGCAGAGTGGAGATATGACTAACACCCACCTTGAAGAGTGGCTATGAGGATGAAGTGGAGCAACACCTGTTGTACAGCACAGCGTCTGCCTGGTGCACGGTAAGAGCTTAGCAAACGTTAGCAACTGCTGATGGCCGGGAAATGTTGGGCCCAGAGCAATAGGGCTTATGTTTGTTTTTTTGTTGTTGTTTTTTCTTAATTTCCCCATGAACCATTGTAATTGGGTCTATAGCAAGATGAAATCCTAATCCCACAGCACAGAATTCATGTCTTTTCGTGTCACCCCACCCACTACCTTGTAGTTCCAGCTACTTTGGATTAAACACCTGAAAGCTCAGAAGTGTACAAATAAAAATCCACAAGCAAAGACTCGTCTGTCTCTGACCATAGTGGCAGACACAAAGCCCAAGAATCCCCACAGCTCAAATCTGTTGTTTGTTTCTGCCCTGGCAATAACCTCAGAAATCTGGCAGCAGAAATTCAAGTTACTCACTTTAAGCCTGCAATAACTCTGCCTCACTGTTTTTGCTTATTCATAGTGAGAGGGTTACTTTTTAATCTTGTTAAAAAAAAAAAAAAAAAAAGCCTGCATCCTGCAGTGGGAGGAGTGAGTACCAGGAAGCTGGGAGCACCCTCAGGACACATGATAATAGACGGCACCTGATGAAGAGGGCGGTCCGGGTCCCCCTACCAGCTTTGGGCCAATAAACCCTACTGTTCTGTTTCTGGCATTTTACAAAACTAAAGGACAATAGAGTGAGTTAAGACTACCACCCCAAATGTAAGTTAGCCAAACTTTCCCTGACTTGGTTAACAAATAAGCCAGTGATTAAGCACATTCTTTTCTGTAGCCCAGAGAGGATCCCCATTACCCAGACACATAAACACTAGATTAGTAACTTAAGCTCTGGTTCAACATCACTGTTTGTGTCTGCTGCATGTGGTGGGTGGCAAGGCCACCTCCAACTCCAAAGCTACTTCTGGGACAGCATCAGGACCCAGAGCAAAGGGAGGTGGGGCCCTGTTCTGTGGGATTGGCCCATAGGGCTTGGTGTATGCCTGACACTGTGCCTACCACTTTACCTGCAATTCTTCAGTTAATCCTTACAACAACCTCATGCAGCAGGAACTGTTATTTTGTCCCCTTTACCTATGGGAAATGGATAGCTCAAGAGAGGTTAAGTGGCATGCCCAAGAACTTGGCAGAAATAGATCTTAAACTCCACAACGTGATGTCAGATAATACCGACTTTGCCATTTTAGTACACTGTAGCATTTCCAAAAATTGGGAGATTAGTGAGCAGTGGAGTTACCTGAGAAGGCTCAATGGGAGAGGAAGAAGGATTTGGAGGGACCCAGGGGAAGGGGAAGAGGCAAGAAACCCATGTGCAGTTAAGGAGTCTGGCATGTTCAGGAAACAGGTAAAGACGAAGCACAGACCTGGTTACAGCAAAATGTTCTGACATCCCTGCTGCAATGTAATTATTTTCTAAAGTAAGGCCTATCTGAACATGTACAAATGAATGCTGTTAAAGACGCCTGTGAATTGTAGCAGCTCACATCAATGCCTCATGGCCAGCACTCAGGCTTCCATCCTCAAGGAGGCAGGGGGTCCTCCCTGCGGTTCTCTCAGCCAACCTCTGCTGACATTCTATTCCCTTCCAGACCAGGGGCATTGCGAATGTGGGTGGCTCATGATAGCTTCCTCTAGACAAGCTCTTTAGACTCAAAATCCTTTTAAAAAAGCAGTTGCTCGTTATCTGTATTCCATTGTTCAGATGGCAAGTTTAACTTCTTCACTCTTTAGCACTGAGAAAAAAAAAAGTTTTTGTTTTTAATAGGCTTCTACAAATCAAACATTTAATATTTCTCTTAAAATTGAGGTTATCTGGGTGACTAGTTCAAGAGACATTCCAGGTTGTCTTGACACAACCAGAGAGGCTGGTCACTGTCCAGCTGAGACGCTGGCTCCTTGTGGGGGAAAGGTAGGAACACTGGAGTCAGCCTTCAACTCCCAGACAGCATGAGTCTCTCCCTCCTCCCATGTCCTCAGGCCTCCTGAAATCTCTGCCTCTGACCTCATATCGTAACTTTCTGTGATCAAGCCACCATACAGAAAATTCCTGGAGGTGAGAGTCATGCTTCATCTACTCTTCCAACAAGTATACACTAATGCCTTCTAGGTGCCAAGCAAATTGATAGGCCTGGGAAACACTGCCAGCAAGACTGTTCTGATATGGGTAACGCCAGGAGGCACAAGAGTACATGAATACTTAAGTGTATGCACTCTGGAGCTAGACTCCCCTGCACTAGCACTGGCTAGTTAAGTCACCGTAGGCAAGTCACTTAACTTCTGTGCATCTTAGTTTCCACTCTGTCTAATGGTGATGATGACAGGGACTACCTTATCTTGATGAGAGGATTAAGTAAATCCAAATAGGTAAAGTACATCCATGGTTAGTACTCAGTAAGCTCTGTGTATAAGGGTAAGTACAAGATGTTTTAGGAGAACACAAGAGGGGTTCCTAACTCAGACTTGGGAGGACTTCTAAACAGGGACTTTAGAAATCAGTTAACCATCGGAAGGGGATGCAAGGACAGGAAGAAAAATGTTCTAGATTAAAGGAATAGCACTTGCAAAACGATAAAGGCAAGAGTCCATGCTTTCTTTGATGAGTTTGCTTCATTTAAAAAAATAAACAGCAATTCAGTCACTAATAACAGTTATTATAAAGTTTATAATGTGCCTTCTATCCTTGAACTATTAGTATACCAACTGCAAAGAATGCAGATTCAGGTCACAGAGAGAAAGTCTGAACTAAATTCATCTTTGAAGTTTCTATCAGCAAGGTCAAAATGACTCACAAGCTCTCTTTTTGTTTTCAGTAGGAAACAAACATTTATGAACCTCCAAATGTTAGGTTAATGTAATGGCTTCTTAGAAGATGTTTGGTCTGTAGACTCTGGAAGAGAAAACACAGTGTAGTCTTTGTTTTTCACTCCTCACCACAGCACATTGCCTGTGGGAGGCACCCAATAAATTCTTTTTCCTTTTATACTCAAATGCACTGCATTTTAGTTTGCTTACTAGTTTTTTTTTTTTTTTTTAACAAATGCTTTTCAAATGGTATATGTTTAAAAAATCCTGCCAGTGCCCAGCACTTCTCTTCCCACTCACCTCACAAAAGGCAAGCCTGGGCCTGCCTCCAGCCTCTTAGCATAGCAGCTTATCTCCAAGATGACATCCCCACAGAGCTGTGCTTTATGATCAGCTATCAAATCTCAGCATACACTGAGAGCAAAGGTTGAAAAGACAATAAAAATAGAAACAACACCAAGCACGGTGGCTCATGCCTGCAATGCCAGTGTTTGGGGAGGCTGAAGTGGGTGGACCTCTTCAGCCCAGGAGTTCAAGGCTGTGGTGAGCTAGAATCACACCACGGCATTCCAAATTGGGTAATAGAGCAAGACCCTGTCTCTAAAAACAAACAAACAAGCAAGCCAGGTTTTACATGCCAAGTCAGTTCAGAGAAACAGTGGGACCTACGATTAAATTTTGATTTTAAGAAAACTAAAAGGGGAGATATGTTCCCAGCAAGCAATAATCCTTTGCGGAAGACTAGCAAAACCTGTTCCTTATTAATGAATGAGAAACTGTGGTTCCTGAGATAATAGGAGGAAATGGATTTTCTAATTCATCAAAGCCAGGGATTTTTAAACACTGTTAAAAGCTTTGTCCAAACTAAATATTACCAAGATATGTAAATAAAACACACCATGACAGAAGGCTCTGGTTGAAGGCAGGGACCAGACCCCAATTTTGTTGCCTTCCTAACCCCAGAGCATATCTAAAACTACTAATTTTAGCCTAATAACCACCCATCCCTTTCACAGATGGAAAACCTGAAGCTGAGAAAAAATAGATGACTTCTCCAAGATCATACAACAAATTGCTAACAGAGCCAGGATAAGTTCCTAGGTCTGTATACTCCAAATTCAGTGACTCTTCCACTATATCACGCAGATAATATGAAAAATACACTTACTGATGTGGAAAGGGTGGATGATGGAAAGCAGGTGGTACATGAAAGGAACAGGGTCACCCTGTTGAATACACAGAGAAACAGGGCAAGACAAAGTCATGCAGTGGCTATTACAGGTTGAGTATCCCTTCTTCTAAATGCTTGGGACCAGAAGTGTTTCATATTTAAGATTTTTTAAGATTTTGGAAAGTATGCATTACACTTACCAGTTGAGCGTCCCTAATCCAAAAATGCAGAATTCTAAGTGTTCCAATGAGCATTTCCTTTGAGAGTCATGTTGGCACTCAAAAAATTTCAAATTTTGAACCATTTTGGATTTCAGATTTTCAGATTAGGAATACTCAATCTGTAGCTGTCTGGGGGCTATAAGATGCCTACTTAAAAGAGAAGACAGCACATCCCTTCTTCCTCTGGAGTACTAGGATGCAATGATTTGTTTGCATATTCAAGTCAACAGGTTTTAACTTTGCTGCTTCCATTAGGTGCTTGGCAGCGAGCTGCACACAGTTAGCAAACACAAACCCACCGCCACCACATCCCAGCACTCACCACCCAGTACAGAGACAGATGGGAAGCCTTTAACTAGAGCAAACATGGTATGAGACAGCTGTCTGGACCTTCAGGGTAGCCATGCAACCCAAGGGAGGAGGGAGAGATTGAGTCACTGGGAGAATCGAACAGCCCAGAAGAAAAGATATCTGTGTAGGGTTTCCAAGGATGAGCTTGTCACCAGGCAGACAGGGGAAGTGAGCATCTTGTTCATGGAAAACAGAAACAGGTTTCAAACAGAGGCAAAAGATATTCATTTGATATTCATCAGCAAGGTGGCACTCTAGAAATCCATGGCATGAAGAGGCTTCTGCAATGGTTGAAAATGGTAGTTTTCAGAAGGAAAATCAGCATGGGGAGCAGGAGGGATCTAGAAGAATAGGGGGTCTTCCCTGGCTCCCATGGCTCCCAGAAACTGCCAGAAGGTGGTATCACCAACCAAGTTTTTAAAAAAACAGTTTAGGAGGGAAAATAAGGAGCCCATCTTAGCTGTCAAGAGTTCAAGGTGCTAGTGGGAGCTCTGGGTGGAGATGTCCAGCACGGAGGTGGGTGTAGGGGGCTGATGGTGCCTGCAGCACAGGGCTGGGTCTGTGTCACAGCTTTAACTTCCAAAGGAAGAGCCTCAGCCTGATTCCCTTGTTGTGTACTGAGCTTGTTTTAAGCTTCTGCTCTGAGGGCTTTACTAAGTAGAATGTATTAAAATTGTGTGGTTTTTGTTTTCTTTGTCTCCTATCTAACTAGTAGAATCCAAACCCTATAAGCTTTTACCACAGTTAGTTGGGGATTACAGCCACACCTGAGAAACTGGTTTTCTCTATTGCATCTAAGCTAGGAAGCAAATTTATTTTAAGCAACAATAAAAATATACAACATTGAAAAAAGATAAAGCATCTGTCCAATTTAGTTCCATGCCATTTTTTTACAGAATAAAATTGGCATAATCTTACAAGCAAGAAAAGTAAGATATGAAGAAGGTAAATGTACAGCTGCCTAAACCAGGGAATCCTGTGATTATTCACAATTGAATTCAATCTACACATTTTCACCAAGTAATCTGTGGCACTGAAACACAACACTCAAATCATGGGAGATACTAAAAATGTAAGTCTAAGAAATAGCACATCAACTCCAGGAGCAGATTACTAATTGACTAGGTAAGCAAAATACAAAAATAATGACAATTTATCTGAGGTCACAGGCAATCCCAGAAGGGATTCTGAAGTGGGAAAAAACATAGAGCATAGGAAGAGTGGGAGTCAAGACAAACAGCTAAACCAGACTGCCAACCAATTATAAGCCAGGGCAGAAAATAATCAGGCCACCAGAGGGGCAGAGCAGAACAGAGGCAAGAGTGGCTTCATAAAGAAGAGAGCATGTGACACAGGTCTTGTAGTCTGGGCTGCTTTTGATGTTGAGATAGGAGGGCAAAGTCATTGAGGCTGGAAAATGTGGCACAGAAGGGGCAAAGGCACAAGGTCCAATTGCCTTAAATGTAGGGCGTGAGTCAGGAGTAAAAGAAGGTGAGGAAGAAAGGTGGCAGGAGCCGTGAGTGCTGGGCTACAAAGAATTTGGACTTTACCCAACAGGTAGTGAGACTCCCTAAAAGTGACTCACTAGACCAGACGCTGTTTTGAGGAACATTTGATGATAGTGCTACTACTAAACATTTGCAATATTCATGGCATTTAAATTTGGTAGTAAGCATGGTCTAGACAGGTCAGAAAAAGTTTCTGAGGCCAGGCAGAAGGGCTGGCAAGATCCAAGCACAAGGTAATGCCTACCTAAATTGGAATGTGGGCATCAGGAAGAGCAGGAAGGAAAGATGGAAGGGACATTGTGAAGGCCTAACATGAAAGACTGAATGTGTTGTGGGAGAGGAGGAGAAGTTGCATAAGCAAAAGAAGTGCTAAGAAGGAAGTTCATAGCAATGAACACTTGCATCAAAAAGGAAAAATATTTCTTTCTTTTTCTTTTTTTTTTTTTTTTTTTTTGAGACAGAGTCTCACTCTGTCACTCAGGCTGGAGTGTAGTGGTGTGATCTCCGCTCACTGCAACCTCCACCTCCCGGGTTCAAGTGATTCTCCTGTCTCAGCCTCCCAAGTAGCTGGGACTACAGACATCGACCACCATGCCTGGCTAATTTTTGTATTTTTATTACAAGTGGGGTTTTACCATGTTGGCCAGGCTGGTCTTGAACTCCTGACCTCAAATGATCTGCTCACCTTGGCCTCTCAAAGTGCTTGGATTACAGGCATGAGCCACTGCTCCCAGCTGTAAAAGACTTCATATAAGCAATCTAACAATATACCACAAGGAACTAGAAAAGCAAAAACATAGCAAACCAAAATTACTAAAAGAAATAATAAAGATCAGAGCAAAAATAAATGAAATAGAGACTAAAAAAAACACACAAAGAATTAATGATGCAAAGAATAGTTTTTTTAAAAAGATAAATTGATAAACTGGTAGCTAGACTAGCCAAGAAAAAAGAAAGAAGACCCAAATAAACAAAATCAGAAATTAAAAAGGAGACATAACAACTGATAGCATATAAATATAAAAGATCATCAGAGACTATTGTGAACAACTGTATGCTAACAAATTAGAAAACCTAGAGGAAATGGATAAATTGCTAGACACATACAACCTACCAAGATGGAATCAGGAATAAATAAAAAACTGAACAGACCAGTAATGAGCAACAAGGTTAAATCCATAATAAAAAGACTCCCAACGAAGAAATGCCCAGGATCTGAAGGCTTCATTGCCAAATTCTACCAAATTTATAAAGAACTAATATCTATTCTTCTCAAACTATTAAAAAAATTAAAGAGGAAGAAATTCTCTCTAACTCATTCTAGGAGGCTAGCAACAGCCTGACACCAAAACCAGAGAAAGACACACAGGAAAGAAAACTACACACCAATATCCCTGATGAACATTGATTAAAAAAAAATCTTTAACAAAAACCTAGCAAACTGTACATCAAAAAGATATTATACCCCATTGTCAAGTGGAATTTATCCCAGGGATGCAAGGACAGTACAACATATGCAATCAATAAATGTGATTATGTCATATCAACAGAATGAAGGACAAAAACTGTATGATTGTCTCAACAGATGTTAAAAAAAAAAAAAAAGAGCACTTGATAAAATCCAACATCCCTTCATGACAAAAACTCTCAAGAAACTAGGCATTGAAAAAATGTACCTCAACATAAATTATATGGTTTGGCTTTGTGTCCCCACTCAAATCTCATCTTAAATTGTAATTCTCTATAAAAAAAAAAATCCCTAAGAAAGAACCCCATACTTAATTCCTGAAAAATCTGAATGCAAACCAAACACCTGAATTAAGCTAAATTCTTACTAGATAGGTTAGTGGCATCCAATCCTACAGAGAGTTAACTACTATTTCTAATCAACTGGCTTCAATCTACTTCTGTCATTGAGGGAAAAAAGGTGGGAGAAACTGTGGAAGAATTGGAGAAGCTCTTTTGAGTTTGCAATTCACTTTAAATATTCACCACAAGACTTGGTATAAAGAGAGCTCAATCTCTGTCTTTAGATTTATAGTGTAAAGCTTACTCAGCCATTTTTCCCTTGGTCACTGTTGGTGTATAGAAGAACTACTGATTTGTGTACATTAATCTTGTATCCAGTAACTTTGCTGAATTCTTTTATCAGCTCTAGGAGCTTTCTGGAGGATTCTTTAGAGTTTTCAAGGTAAATGATTATATCATCAGGAAACAGTGATAGTTTGACTTCCTCTTTACCGATTTGGATGTCCTTTATTTCTTTCTCTTGTCTGATTGCTCTGGGTAGGACTTCCATTACTATGTTGAAGAGGAGTGGTAAGAGTGGGTATCCTTATTTTGTTCCAGTTCTCAGAGGGAATGCTTTTCAATTTTTCCCCATTCAGTATTATGTTGGTGGTGGGTTTTTCATAAATGGTTTACATTGAGATATGTCTCCTGTATGCCAATTTTGCTGAGAGTTTTAATCATAAAGGGATGTTGTATTTTGTCAGTTGCTTTTTCTGCATCTATTGAGATGATCATGTGATTTTTGTTTTTAATTTTGTTTATGTCGTGTATCACATTTATTGACTTGCATATGTTAAACCATCCCTGAATACCTGGTTGAAAACCACTTGATCATAGTGGATTATTTTTTTGATATGTTGTTGGATTTGGTTAGCTAGTATTTTGTTAAGGATTTTAGCATCTATGTTCATTAGGGATATCAATCTGTAATTTTCTTTTTTGGTTATGTCCTTTCCTGGTTTTGGTATTAGGGTAATGCTAGCTTCATGAATGAATTAGGGAAGGTTCCCACATTTTCTGTCTTGTGGAGTAGTGTCAATAGGATTGGTACCAATTCTTCTTTGAATGTCTGGTAGAATTCTGCTGTGAATCCATCTGGTCTTGGACTTTTTTGTTGTTGGTTATTTTTTTTTTCTTTTTTTTGGAGACAGAGTCTTGCTCTGTCGCCAGTCGCCAGGCTGGAATGCAGTGGCACGATCTCAGCTCACTGCAACCTCCGCCTCCCAGGTTCAAGCAATTCTCCTGCCCCAGCCTCCCGAGTAGCTGGGACTACAGGTGCACACCACCACACCCAGCTAATTTTTGTATTTTTAGTAGAGACGGGGGTTTCACCATGTTGGCCAGGATGGTCTCGATCTCTTGACTTTGTGATCTGCCCGCCTCGGCCTCCCAAAGTGCTGGGATTACAGGCATGAGCCACTGCACCTGGCTGTTGGTTATTTTTTAATTACCATTTCAATCTCGCTGCTTGTTGTTGGTCTGTTCAGGATATCTAATTCTTTCTGACTTAAGGTAGGAGGGTTATATTTTTCCAGGAATTTAGCAATCTCTTCTAGGTTTTCTAGCTTATGCACATAAAGGTGTTTGTAGTAGCCTTAAGTGATCTTTTGTATTTCTGTGGTGTCAGTTGTACACTCTCCTGTTTCGTTTCTTATTGAGGTTATTTGGATTTTTCCTCTTCTTTTCTTAATCGTGCTAAAAGTCTATTTTATTTATCTTTTTCAAGCACCAGCTTTTTATTTCATTTATCCTTTGTATTTTTTTGGTGTTGTTCTTGTTGTTTCAATTTCATTTAGTTCTGCTCTGTGGTTATTTTCTTTCTTCTGCTGTGTTTGGGTTTGGTTTGTTCTTGTTTCTCTAGTTCCTTGAGGTGTGACCTTAGAATGTTAGTTTGTGCTTCTTCAGTCTTTTTGGCATTTAGGTATATGAACTTTCCTCTTAGCACCGCCTTTGCTGTATCCCAGAGGTTTTGATAGGTTGTGTCACTATTGTCATTCAGTTCAAAGAATTTTTTAATTTCCATCTTGATCTTGTTTTTGACCCAATGATCATTCAAGAGCAGGTTATTAATTTCCATGTGTTTGCATGGTTTTGAAGGCTCCTTTTTGAGTTGATTTCAGCTTTATTCCACTGTGGTCTGACAGAGTGCTTGATATAATTTCAATTTTCTTAAATTTGTTGAGGCTCATTTTGTGGCCTACCATATAGTCTACCTTGGAGAATGTTCCATGCATTGTTGAGTAGAATGTGTATTTTGCAGTCGTTGGATGGAATGTTCCATATATATCCATTAAGTCCATTTGTTCCAAGATATAGTTTAAATCCATTGTTTCTTTGTTGACTTTCTGTCTTGATAACCTGTCTAGTGCTGTCAGTGGAGTATTGAAGTCCCCTGCTATTATTATGTTGCTGTCTATCTCATTTCTTAGGTCTATTCATAATTGTTTCATAAATTTGGGAACTCCAGTATTAGGTGCATATATGTTTAGGATTATGATATTTTCCTGTTGGTCAAGGCCTTTTACCATTATATAATGTCCCTCTTCGTCTTTTTAAACTGCTGTTGCTTTAAAGTTTGTTTTTTTTCTGCTGTAAGAATAGCTACTCCTGCTTGCTTTTGGTGTACATTTGCGTGAAATGCCTTTTTCCACCCCTTTAAGTTTATGTGAGTCATTATATGTTAGGTGAGTCTCTTGAAGGCAGCAGATGGTTGGTGAATTCTTATCCATTCTGCAGTTCTGTAACTTTTAAGTAGAGCATCTAGGCCATTCACATTCAATGTTCATACTGACATGTCAGGTACCA
Source organism: Sapajus apella (assembly GCF_009761245.1). Taxonomy (NCBI): domain Eukaryota; kingdom Metazoa; phylum Chordata; class Mammalia; order Primates; family Cebidae; genus Sapajus; species Sapajus apella. The sequence continues at coordinate 7,140,478 of NW_022437004.1, read as the reverse complement.
TTCCATTCATTGAGCTATTTGTTGCCTGTGTACCTTGGATTTTTGGTTTTTGTGTTTTTTTTTTCTTTTTAAATTGTATTTTTTTTTATAGGTCCCATTAGCTGTATGCTTTAAAGAGGTTCTCTTTTGATGTGTTTCCAGGATTTGTTTCAAGATTTAGAGTTCCTTTTAGTATTTCTCATAGTGGTGGCTTGGTAGTGCTGAATTCTCTAAGCATTTGTTTGTCTGAAAAAGACTGTCTTTCCTTCATATATGATGCTTAGTTTCACTGAATACAAACTTTATAGCTGATAATTGTTCTGTTGGAAAAGGCTGAAGATAGGGCCCCAATCTCTTCTGTATTGTAAGGTTTCTCCTGAAAAATCTGCTGCTAATCTGATGGGTTTTCTTTTATAGGTGACCTGGTGCTTTAATCTCACAGTTCTTAAGATTCTTTTCTTCATCTTAACTTTAGATATCCTGATGACAATATGCCTAGACAATTATCTTTTTGTGATGAATTTCCCAGGTTTTTTTGTTTGTTTGTTTGTTTCTTGCATTTGGATGTCTAGGTCTCTAGCAAGGCCAGGGAAGTTTTCCTTGATTATTCCCCAAAATATGTTTTCCAAACTTTTAGATTTATATTCTTCCTCAGGAATGCTGATTATTCTTAGGTTTGATCATTTAACATAATCCCAGACTTCTTGGAGGCTTTGTTCGTATTTTCTAATTCTTGATTCTTATAGTTCCTCAGGCTGTACAGGAAGCATAGAAGCTTCTGCTCAGCTTCTGGGGAGGCCGCAGGAAACTTAAATCATGATGGAAGGCAAAGGGAAAGCAGGAATATCTTCACACCGCCAGAGCAGGAGGAAGAGAGGGTAGGTGGGAGGTGCTATGAACTTTTAACTAACCAGATCTCATAAGAACTCTATCACAAGAATAGCATCGAAGTGATGGGGCTAACCCATTCATGAAGGATCAGCTCCCATAATTCAATCACCTCCTACCAGGCCCCACTCCAACATTGGGGATTACATTTCAACGTGAGATTTGGGCAGGGACACATCCAAACCATATCACTATTCTCACAGGAGTTAAAGTATCTAGCTGACTAGCAACACTACCTGGAGGTAACATTAAATGACCTTCAGCTGTATTATAAGGCTTAGGCTGTATTTCTCTATTTACAGGTGAGCCCTAATAGGAATTTTACTAGTTAACTCATCACTAGACATTGTTATTTGCAGCACATATTACTTTGCAGCACATTTCTACTATGTTCTATCAACAGGAGCAGTTTTCACTATTACAGGAGGATTTGTTCACTGATTCTCACAAATTTTAGGTTACACACTCAACCTGAGCCAAAATTCATTTTAAAATTATATTTGTGGGTATTAACCTGACTTACTTCTGCAACATTTCCTTGGTTTATCAGGCATACCATGATAATACTGTAACTATCCTGATGCATGTACAACATAACAAAATCATCTTATCAATAGGATCCTCTGTTTCACCAACGGAATATTAATAATTCTCATAATTTGAGAAGACTTTGCTTCATAATGAGAAATCTCAGTAGTGGGGCTTTCAGTTACAAACTTTGAATGACCTTATGGCTGCCCACCCCCATATCATGCATTTGAAGAACCTGCTTACATAAAAGCTTAAGATAAGAAAGGAAGGAATCAAAATCGCATAACCAATTTCAAGCCAGTCTCATAACCACTAAGACTTTCTCAACAAGTGAGATATTAGTATAAATATTAAATAACTTAGTTGAAGTTAATGTATACGTTAAAATCCTTTACATCCTTATGGCATACCCATTCTAGTTAGGCTTCAAGGTGCAGCATTGCCTATTACAGAAGAATTTTTGCATTTCCATGGTCATGCTTTCATTGTATTTTTAGTTAGCCATTTAGTCCTTTACATTATTTTATTAACAACTAAACTAACCCGCACAAGTACTGTGGATATTTAAGAAGTAGAGATGATATGAACTATTCTTTTTTTTTTTTTCTTTTGAGACAGAGTTTCACTCTTTATTGCCCAAGCTGGAGTGCAATGGTGCCATCTTGGCTCACTGCAACCTACACCTCTCGGGTTCAAGCAATTCTCCTGCCTTAGCCTCATGAGTAGCCAGGATTACAGGCTCCTGCCACCATGCCCAGCTAATTTTTGTATTTTTAGGAGAGACAGGGTTTTGCCATCTTGGCCAGGCTGGTCTTGAACTCCTGACCTCAGCTGATCAGCCCACCTTGGCCTCCCAAAGTGCTGAGATTACAGGGGTGAGCCACTTTGCCCAGCCGATATGACCTATGCTACCCACTATTATTTTAATCCTAATTGCTTTACCATCTTTACAAATCCTATTAATAACATAATGAATATAATTAGTAACTTATCCCTAAAAAATATAGGCCATCAATGATACCGGTTATGAATACACACATTACAAGGGCCTAAATTTTGATTCCTACATAATCCCTATAACAAATCTAAACCAAGAGAAGTATGACTACTCAATGTTGATTATCAAGTAGTCCTGCCTATAGAAATATCAACTCATATACTAATCTCCTCTAAAAATCTCCTACACTCATGAGCTGTTCCATCATTAGGACTAAAACCTGACACAATTCCAGGGCGTTTAATTCAAGTAACCCTAACACCCACACAACCATACCTGTATTATGGACAATGTTCAGAAATTTGTGGATCAAATCACAGCTTTATACCTATTGTGCTTGAATTAGTTCCACTAAAACACTTTAAAAACTGATCATCTATTATAATGCCACTGTGAAGCTAAAAAACCTTAATTTTTTAAGTTCAAGACTAAGAATATTAATGTCTTCATAATGAAATGCTATAACTAGACACATCAACATGATTTATCACTTTTTTTCTTTTTTACACAGGGTCTTGCTCTGTTGCCCAGGCTAGAGTGCAGTGATACAATCAGGACTCACTGCAACCTCAACATCCTGAGCTCAAGAGATCCTCCCATTTTAGCTAGCTGAGTGGCTGGGACTACAGGTGTGTGCCACCATGTCTGGCTAATTTTTTAATTTTTTGTAGAAATGGGCACCTACTGTGTTGCCCAGGCTGATCTCAAACTCCTAATCTGAGGTGGTCCTTCTCCCAAAGTGCTAGGATTATAGGCATGAGCTACTGCACCATGCTGATTTATAACTATTGTTTCAATATTTCTAACACTATATATTTTATCTCATTAAAATTTTTGAACTAATGGCTCATGCAAGTAATCCCAGCACTTCGGGAGGCAGAGATGGGTGGATCACCTGAGGTCTGGAGTTCAAGACCAGCCTGGCTAACATAGTGAAACTCTGTTTCTACTAAAAATACAAAAAATTAGTCAAGTGTGGTGACATGTGCCTGGAATCCCAGCTACTTGGGAGGCTGAGGCAGGAAAATTATAAACCTGAGAGGCTGAGGTTGCAGTGAGCCGAGCCGATATCACGCCATTGCACTCCAGCTTGGGCAGCAAGAGTGAAACTGTCTCAAAAAAAAAAATATTGAACTATATTTATTTTTTTAATCCATCATCAAAGAACATCAAAGCATCAAAACACCAGATTCCTTGAGGAAAAAAGGTGAATAAAAATTTATTCACTTCTTTCATTATGCCTACAATAATAGGACTACCTATTGTTATTCTAATCATTTAATTTCTAAATATCATGTTTCCTGCCCCCTATCACCTAATCAATAATCTATTAGTTTCTGTTCAACAATGATTCGTGCAACTCATACTAAAACAAATAACAATACATAAAATTAAAGAACATATTTGATCTCTAATATTAATTTCACTTATTTATGAGCTAAACAAATTTACTAGGATTATTACCCCACTCACTCCCACCAGCCACCCAATTATCAGAAAATCTAGGTATAACTATCCCACTATCAGCAGGAGCAGTAATTACTGGCTTTCACCACAGAACAGAGCAATATTAATGCCTCACCTCCTACCACAAGGAACACCTGTCCCACTTATCCCTATGCTAGTAATTATTGAAACTATAATATTAGCCTTTTTATTCAACCCACGGCCCTAGCAGTACAATTAAGAGCCAACATTACAGCGGCCATCTACCATATGCTTAAATTGGTGGAGCCACCTTAGTCCTAACATCCATGCGCCCTGCAACGGTCTTAATTACATTTCCCATTACTTATCATTCCTGAATTTATGGTCTCCCTAATTCAGGTTAACATCTTCACACTTCTAGTTAAGCTTTACCTAGATGATAATACTTAGTCACCGACCAGACCCATGTCTACCATACAGTTGACCCTAGCCCCTAGCTCTTGATCACTTATCAGTTCTGCTTATAGCATTTAGTAATATGATTGTACTTTAATTCAATTATTTTACTATCTTTAGTTGTACTAACTAATACATTAACAGTATATCAATGATAACAAAATGTAGTCCAAGAAAACACATTTCAAGGCCACCACACATTAATTGTTCAAAAAGGCCTATGATACAAAATGATTCTCTTTATCGTATCAATGTAATTACTGGTGTCACCTTTTTTATCCTTTGCTTCTTATGTCAATAACAATTTTTTTTATTTTCCTTTTTTAAGACAGAGTCTCACTCTGTCTTCCAGGCTGGGGTACAGTGGTGGCTCACTGCAGCCTCAGCCTCCTGGGCTCAAGAGATCCTCACACATCAGCCCCTCAGTAGCTGGGATTTACAGGCATGTGCTGCCATGGCCAGCTAATTTTTGTATTTGTTGCAGAGATGGGGTCTCCCTATATTGCCCAGGCTAATTGCAATTTTACTTCACATCTAATCACCCTTTCAGATGTGATGCTGCTGCCTGAGAGTGACATTTTTTAAATGTAGTCTATTTGTATACATCTCTATTTATTGATGAGGATCCTATTTTAGTATTAATCAGCACAACTGATTTCCAATCAATTAACTTCAGTATCAACCTGAAAAAGAATAATCAATCTTACATTAATCTTATTAACTAATACATAACTAGCACTATTGCTTATCATCATTGCATTCTGATTACAACAATTAAACACCTATACAGAAAAATCAAGGGTATACAAATGCAGATTTGATACAATAGCATCTGCCCAACTATGATTTGCCATAAATGTTTCTTAGTAGTTATAGCATTCTGATTATTTAATCTGAAAGTCACCCTCCAATGTTACAATAAGCATCTCAAATAAACAACTCAAAACTCATACTCGTTATGGCACTAATTTTAATCTCCTATCCTTAGGCCTAGCTTATGAATGGATCCAAAAAGGACTAGAATAAATTAAATATGGTTTTTAGTTTAAATTAAAACAATTTCAACCCATTAAATTATATTTTATAATTACCAACATGCCTTCATTTATATTAACATTATTCTAGCTTATATTGCACACTGAATACAGCTTTTAGAATAGCTTTTAGAATACCAATCACACCTAATTATATTCATTATTATGTTTAGAAGGCATAATATTATGATTATTTGTTGCAAGAAAATTATAATTTTTTGTTCGTTTTTGTTTTGTTTCAGACAGAGCCTCACTATGTTGCCCAGGCTGGACTCAAACTCCTGAGCTCAACATATCCTCTCAGCTCAGCCTCCTGCATAATTGGAATTTACAGATACATGCCACTGCATCTGGCCAAAATTTAAAATATTTGCCTTATATCATCCCATCTAAGTCCAATTTGACTACTTTCCCTAATAACTATAACAAATCAACACCATCCCTCAAAAAAATCAGATACATGAAAAAACTATATTTCTCAGTATTAATTTTTCTTTTCTTTTCTTTTTTTGAGACGGAGTCTCACTGCGTCACCCAGGCTGGAGTGCAGTGATGTGATCACGGCTCACAGCAGCCTTTACCGCCTGGGCGATCCCTCCACCTCAGCCACCTGAATAGCCGAGACCACAGAGGCACACCACCATGCCTGGCTAATTTTTTGCATTTTTTGTAGACACAGGCTTTTGCCATGTTGCCCCGATTGGTCTCAAATTCCTGTACTCAAGTGATTCTCTGGCTTCAGGCCTCCCATAAGTACTGGGATTATAGGTTTGAGCTGCCACACTCCGCCAATGTTAATTTTTCTACAAATATTCTTAATCATGACATTTACTGCCACAGAACTAATTCTATTCTATATTCTCTTTGCAGCAACACTAATCCCAACTCTAATACTGTCAGTCAATGAAGAGACTGAAGAGAACGATTCTATGCAAGACTTTATTTCCTGTCTTACATACTGCTTGGCTGTTCAACCCTACTCATAGCATTAATCTATATCCAAAATTCCTCAGGCTCATTAAATTTTTAAATAACCACTGTCAAATTAAAACATAACCAAGCTCCTGATCTAATGTCTCCCATGATTAGCATGCATAACAGCATTCCTAGTTAAAATACCCCTTTACAGCCTCCACCTCTGACTACCAAAAGGGCATGTAGAAGCCCCAACTGCAGCCACATTACTAAAACTAGGAGGCTGTAGTATAAAATGAAATATTGCAATTTTAAATCCACTAACAGAATACGTGGCCTACTCATTTCTTTTTTTTTTCTTTTTTGAGACAGAGTCTCACTCTGTCACCAGGCTGGAGTGCAGTGGTACCATCTTGGCTCACTGCAACCTCCGCCTCCCTGATTCAAGCAATTCTTCTGCCTCAGTCTCCCAAGTAGCTGGGATTACTACTTGCGCCACCACCCCCAGCTAATTTTTTGATTTTTAGCAGAGAGGGGGTTTTACCATGTTGGCCAGCATGGTCTCGATCTCCTGACCTTGTGATCCGCCCACTTGGCCTCCCAAAGTACTGGGATTACAGGCATAAGCCACCGCGCCTGGCCCTATTCATTTCTTATATTATCCCTAGAAGGAGCTATTATAACAGCTTTGTTTGTTTACACCAAAGACTTAAAATCACTCATTACCTGTTCATCCATAAGTCTTGTAACACTAGTGATACTAGCCATTTTTATCCTAATGCCATGAAATTTTACAGGAGCCACAGCCCTACAATTGTCCATGGCTTCATATCATCAATGTTGCTGTGCCTCAAAAACTCAAACTATGAACAACAAATCCATAGTTGAACTATACTATTAGTTCTCAAACAGATATTGGTTCCTTTAATGGAAACATGATGAGTACTAACTTATCTAGCCCAACCACCACTATGAACCTAATTAGAAAATTATTTGTAGTTATAGTATTATTTTTGTAATCTAGTTTTACCACTATCCTAATAGGACTTAATATACTAATTACAGCCCTAAATTCGCTCTACATATTAAACACAATAGAATGAGGAAAATGTACATACCACATTAGTAACATTAAACCAGTCAGGCACAGTGGCTCACGCCTATAATCCCAGCACTTTGGGAGGGCGAGGCGAGTTGATCACCTGAGGTTAGGAGTTCAAGACTAACCTGGCCAACATGGTGAAACCCTGTCTCTACTAAAAATACAAAAATCAGCCGAGTGTGGTGGCAAACGCCTGTAATCTCAGCTATTTGGGAGGCTGAGGTAGGAGAATCACTTGAACTCAGGATGTGGAGGTTGCAGTAAGCCAAGATCACGCCATTGCACTCCAGCCTGGGCATCAGAGCAAGACTCCTCAAAAACAAAAACAAAACAAAACTAAACTAAAACCATTAAACCATCATTCACATGAGAAAAATATTCTAATACTTATATTTCTCTTCTCCTATCACAACTATCACAATCCCCAAATTATTCTAGTACCCACATATTGTAAATATCATTAAACAAAACATTATATTGTGACTAAAATAGCAGAAGTCTAAAGCTCCTTATTTACTGAGAAAGTATGCAAAAATCACTAACTCATGCCTCCATGTAGAATAATATCATTTCTCAAATTTTAAAGCATAGAAGTAATCCATTGGTATTAGGAGCTAAAAAAATGAGTGTAATTCCAAATAAAAGCCATAAATTTGTTCTCTTCTATCATAATTTCACTTATCATCTTAATTACTAACATTTCCTAAGATATCTCTTAACCTCACCACATAAAACTATTTCATATGCTTTTGCTACCAGCCTAATTCCAAGCCTAATATTTATCTATTTAGGCCAAGAAATAACTATTTTGAACTGACACTTGATGACTGTTCAAATCTTAAAGCTGACACTCAGGCAGAGGTCCACACTCCTAGAGGCATAGTTACTGCACTTTTGTGATGCCTGCAGAAGCCAAAGCACCTTCCTCATGGTTGCCTGGGCCAGCCGGGCATCTCCAGCAGGTACCTCAGATGAGAAGTGCATCTGGCCAGCACCAGCAATAGCCTCACCATCTGCAGTTGGCTCACCTGATGCTGTGCCCCGTAGCCATGTCTGATGACCCAAATGACAGCTGCTGCAGCTGGCATGGCTGTCAGGCACACACTGGGTCAGGCCATCACTGGGAGCTTCAGAAGAGTAAGTAATGCTGGGCTCTAACGTCTCTAAATAGGGCCCTCAGAAACCCAGCTGGCACAGCAGCAGCAGCTTGATCCTTGCTTCTGTGAGATAAACAGTTTTTGGAGTGTGCCCAGAACCAGGATGACATAAAGCTCTGTGAGGGTTTCAGTAAGGTGCCGAAACAGTGCAGACTTCCAGATGAATTAGCCTAATCAAAAAGTTCAGATTGAAGAAATGAAAAATTGTCTCACCTGACCAAGTTCATTTAGAATAAAAATATAGTTGATAATAAAAGCATAAAGTATAAAAACATCAGTTAAACTTCTCTTTCATGAATAGCTTCCTTGCTTCAGAATTGCAATGGAAAACAGTGTTTTTACCATAGACAAGTTCATTGAGATGGTATAGAATTTGGGGCTGGGCAAATGTTTTTGTGCCCTCCTTAAGCCTGCCATTGTGGCATTATTGTTTGTGAGATAGTTGGAATAAAGTGATTTTCTTTTTTTAAAAAATTTTGTAGAGAGGAGGTCTCATGCCCAAGCTGGTCTCCAACTCCTGGACTCAAGTGATCCTCATGCCTCAGCCTCTCAAAGTGCTCACTTACAGGTGTGAGCCACCACACCTGGCTGTGATTTTATAAACACACACACACACACACACACAAATGTGACACTCAGTCACAAGTTACATTACTTTTCAATAATATCTGTACTAGTAATACTCTTCATCCCATGGTCAATCATAGACTTTTCAATGTGGGCAGGGCACAGTGGCTCATGCCTGTAATCCCAGCACTTTGGGAGGCCAAGGTGGGCAGATCACCTGAGGTCAGGAGTTCAAAACCAGTCTGGCCAACGTGGTGAAACCCCATCTCTAGTAAAAACACAAAAATTAGCCGGGCATGGTGACGCATGCCTGTAGTACCAGCTACTTGGGAGGCAGAGGCAAGAGACTCTCTCGAACCTGGTAGGTAGAGCTTGCAGTGAGCGAGATTGCGTCACTGCACTCCAGCCTGAGCAACAGAGCAAGACTTTGTCTCAAAAAAAAAATGTTTTTTTCAGTGTGACATATACATTGAGACCCAAATATTGACTCTTTAAATATCTACTTGTATTTTTCATCACTATACCAATTTTAGTTACTGCCAACAACCTCTTCCATCAGCAGATGAGAAGGAGTAGGAATTATATCATTTTTACTTAGCATATAATGACACAGCCAAACATATGCAAATACAGCAGCCCTCCACGCAATCTTACATAACAGTATTGGATATTTTGGATTCATATTATCAATGGTAAGATTTCTACTATACTTAAACATATGAGAATTTTAACAAATTTTCATGCTCAACCCCAACCCTGATATTCCCATTGGGACATTCTCCCATGACTCCCTATTGCGAAAATAAACTATTTTGCTTTGTCTAAGTAAATCTTATCACTTTGTGATTCCATCATGGTAACCTGATCCCTTCCTTCCCACTAACTAGGGCAAAATGAAGGCACATGGGCTCTGTCTTGACTCATATTCACAGCCTATGTTCAGTGTGGGTCATGTTCTCACTAACCTGCGTCTAGGTGACTACTGGAGTCCTTCACTGGTCTCTTAGCATTGAGTCATTCTCCACTGGAATTTTATATACCACTTGCTGATTATTATATTTGTACTCCTTCTTCATGATAACCACCACAGTATAATTTTACATTTACTGTAATTATATGATTAAAATCTTCCTCTACCACTAGAGTATAAATTACTCAGAACAGGAACAATGTGTTTTGAAGTGCCTAGATCAGTACCTTAAGTATTAAACACTGGAGAAATATCTATTGAGTAAATGAATAACATTTGAAAATATAGGGGGTGTGGGATTTTTTTGCCAAATTATTACTCTGAGTTAAGACTCTGCCTTACTCAAGCTTAAGAGGTTTCCCAGTACCTCTCAGACCAAACCCAAAAAATTCTTCTTGATAATGGTCCTCTATTGCCACACCCATGTTCCCTTCACCTTTAAGGGGTACCACGGCTCCAGGAAGGTGCCTCTATCCAGTCTTCAGAACAAACTGTGGTAATTTCCACTCCTCTGCACTTGTTCATGTTCTATTCCAAACCACGGTTCTGTTCCTCCAAATCCTTAAGATGGTAACAGGTCATGACAGCTGTATTACTTTCAAGGGATTTACGTTTCAGAAAAATCCTAGAAAGTCCTTTTAAAAAAGAACCTTAGGCTGGATGCAGTGGCTCACTGTAATCCTAGCACTTTGGGAGGCCGAGGCAGGTGGATCACTTGAAGTCAGGAGCTCAAAACTAGTTTGGCCAACATGGTGAAATCCTCTCTCTACTAAAAATACAAAAAAAAGTAGCTGGATGTGGTGGTGCGTGCCTGTAGTCCCAGCTACTTGGGAGGCTGAGGCAGCAGAATTGCTTGAACCCAGGAGGCAGAGGTTGCAGTGAGCCAAGATCATGCCAGTGCACTCCTCCAGCCTGGGTGACACAGTGAGACTTTGTCTCAAAAAAAAAAAAAGAACCCTCACCTCTAGAGGGGCCAGGATCCATTTAGTGGCTTCTGAATATGGTAACATAAATGTAGCAGTTACACTAATTCCAGGAATTAAAATTTGAGAATTTAAATCCGTTTTACCTTGTTAAGAATAAAATGTACCAGGTGGTTTCTTAATAAAGTAAAATTAATTTTAATTCATTTTGTTTGTCTTGTATAAAGCAAAAAAGGCTATGAATGAAAATATGAAAATGTGATTACTTCCTGCAGCAAATTAATTCATCTGTGAGACATTTTTTTGCTGTTTGCTTTGTTCTAAACACTTAAAGCTTGAGCTCCTGATGGGCTTCCAACAGTATATTATAATTTCAAATGTGTTCTATAATCAAATACATTGGGGAAAGTGATGTAGGATATTACAGGACATACAAAGAGACTGGTTTGTTTTGTTTTTATTTTTTTGAGACAGGGTCTTTGTCCCCCAGGATGGAGTGCAGTGGCACAGTCACAGCTCATGGCAGCCTCTGCCTTGCAGGCTCAAGTGATCCTCCCACTTCAGCCTCCCAAATAGCTGGGATGACAGACACATGCTGCAACATATGGCTAATGTTTAAATTTTTTGTAGAGATGGGGGTCTTCCTTATTGCCCAGGCTGGCCTTGAGCTCCTGGGCTCAAGTGATCCCCACAACTTAGCCTCCCCAAAATGCTGAGATTACAAGTGTGAGCTATGGCGCCTGTCCTAGAAGAGTGGTTTTTTTTTTTTAAAGGAAAACAAAAACAGTTGAATATCAGATCCTGTAAATGTCAAGGATGAAAAAAATAAAAAGCAGCCAATGTTAGTGACACTATATTTATACAGCACCTGTAGAAGAGCATTAAAGCAACTAAAAACAAAAATATATTCCCAAAGATAGAAATGTTATCAATATTATCTGTCTTTTCTAGATAGGAGAAAAATAACTTACTAAAAGTGACTATAATCAAGTTCTGATTTGCATTCCCCTGGTTTTTCCCCAAAATAAGTTTAGAAGATTAAATTTCCCTTCCTAAGAACTGTGGTGCTATGGCAAGGGTATCATTAAGTACAAATATGTAGTAAATTAAAGCTGTACAGGCATTAAAAACATATAAATCATGTATAAGCACATTCAAGAATTTAAATTATCGGTAGTAAGGAAGAGTAAAGAATTTGAAGTTGAAACATCTAGGCTTTGATTGTGGCCACAATACTAATTACTAACTAAGATTTTCAACAAGTTACTTAACTGAGTTGCTGCGAAGAGCAAATTAGTTTACATATGCAAATCTTAAAAACATAACATGATGGCTGCTATGCATTCATGTTATATATTTACCAATGTTGTAAGAACTGGATTGTAATGGAGAAACAGTAGAGGCATTAATAATAGGAGCTCTCACTTACTGGGCATTTACTAAGGGCTTTTCACACCTTTTCATTAATTCCTCACACCTACCCAATGTGGTAAGTGTTGTATTTGGTGGAACCATGGGGACTTTCCATTTCTGTGGGTTAAAAATGGTCAATTATGGGCAGTTTCATGTGGTTCAAAGTATCCTCTTCATAGTTTAGAGAAACTGAAATACAGAGAGACTTGGCTGAGACAAAAGAGCTAGTGCCTGGTTAAAGCGAGGTTGGTAAGCCAATACCGGTTTGATGTTGGCACCAACATTCTTGACCAATATGTTATATAAATTCCCAGCAAAGAGGCAAGTCTAGTAGTTTAGGAGATATAAACTCTAAGCTCTTTTTTTTTAATTGCACTTTAGGTTCTGGGGTACATGTGCAGATCATGCAGGATTGTTGCATAGGTACATATATGGCAGTGTGGTTTGCTGCCTCCATCCCCCTGTCACCTACATCTGGCATTTCTCCCCATGTTATCCCTCCCCCACCTCCCTACCCCTCACTGCCCCTCCCATAGTTCCCCCAACAGACCCCAGTGTGTGATGTTCCCCTCCCTGTGTCCATGTGTTCTCATTGTTCAACACCCGCCTCTAAGTGACAACACGTGGTGTTTGATTTTCTGTTCTTGTGTCAGTTTGCTGAGAATGATGGTTTCCAGATTCATCCATGTCCCTACAAAGGACACGAACTCATTATTTTTTATGTCAGCATGGTATTCCATGGCATATATGTGCCACATTTTCCTTGTCCAGTCTATCATTGATGGGCATTTGGGTTGGTTCCAGGTCTTTGCTATTGTAAACAGTGCCTCCATGAACATATGTGTGCATGTGTTTATATAATAGAATGATTTATAATCCTTTGGATAGATACCCAGTAATGGGATTGCTGGGTCAAATGGAATTTCTATTTCTAGGTCCTTGAGGAATCACCGCACTGTCTTCCACAATGGTTGAACTAATTTACACTCCCACCAATGGTGTAAAAGTGTTCCTATTTCTCCACATCCTCTCCAGCATCTGTTGTCTCCAGATTTTTTAATGATTGCCATTCTAACTGGAGTGAGATGGTATCTCAATGTTGTTTTGATTTGCATTTCTCTAATGACCAGTGATGATGAGCATTTTTTCATATGTTTGTTGGTCTCATATATGTCTTCTTTTGAAAAGTTTCTGTTCATGTCCTTCACCCACTTTTGAATGTGTTGGTTTGTTTTCTTCTTGTAAATCTGTTTTAGTTCTTTGCAGATTCTTGATATTAGCCCTTTGCCAGATGGGTAGATTGCAAAAATTTTTTCTCATTCTGTTGATTGCCGGTTCACTCTAATGATAACATTAGGCTCAATTTCTAACTTCCTAGAAGGATCTTTGTTTCTATTCCTCCCCTAATTCTTACCATTTTACCAACTGGTTCATCTCTCTTTTCAATGGCTATTGTCCCCACTTATAATGAGAATCTCCTTTTGCCTTTAATAATCTGATTCACCTCAAGGAAAGTGAAAGATTGTTGAGGAAAGCTCAACAGATGTTCAATTTTATGTTTACACTGAGTCCACCACCACACGTGAAATTTGATAGGGGTAAATAATTTCGACCACCTCTAAAGGGGTGGGTGATAAAAGCTTTCTGTGATCTCACCGGCTCAAGTGCCCTCTTTAATCTGAATTCATCTGGAGAGTAACTGCCTTATGATATTATAAAATTACTTGTTTCCTGTGCTTAGGCCTTGTCTCTGGGTAGAGTTTATGTGTCTCAAGGACAAAGACACAGTCTTGTTCATTGACTTCACACACTGCCAGCAAATAATGTGAATCAAGACCTTTAATTAATGGACATGAAGAAAAATTAGTCGTTTGGGAGAAGGTCCTTGAACGCAGCAAAGCGAAAAGAAGAGGATGCTTGCGCATTAACACCTGCTTCTGAGAACGAAAACCAGGTAGTATTTCCGGGCCTCGGTGTCCTCTGAGGCGGCCCTTTAAAGAGATGGAAACCTTCAGCCTGGGAGCGGTGGGCGGAGCCACGACCCGAACGCCTGGAGCCCGCACCAGGCGTAGGCGGCGTCTGGGGCGCGACGTCCTCTGACCGCCAGGGGGAGCCCTGCCGCGCGCTGCGCTCCGGGCCGCTCCGCCCCGCTCTCTGGGCCCGCGCGCCCGCCGCGCACCGCCCGTTGCCACGCCCGCCTCAGGCTGAGGGCCAGTCACTCGCGGGCCGGCGTCCCGCAGCCCGTTCGCGCCCCGCCCCTGTCCCGCAGCGGGACGAGTAACGGTTACGAAGCACTTTCTCTGCCGCGATTTCTGCTTAGTCATTGTCTTCCAGGAAACAGCTCCCACAATTTATGGTCAGCTCTCTCTCAGCGGCCGCAGTAGCCGGAGCCACAGCCGCAGCCACCGGTGCCTTCCTCTCCGGCCGCCGCCGTTTGGCCTTTCTCGGGCCCGAGCGCAGGCCGGGCTCCAGCTGCGCGGCACCGGCAGCCTCGCGCTCCCTCTCGGGCCTCTCTCGGGCCTCGGGCACCGCGTCCTGTGGGGCGGCCGCCTGCCCGCCCTCCTGCAGCCCGGTCGCCGCTCGCCCCTGGCGGCCGCTGCCATGGGCACCGACAGCCGCGCGGCCAAGGCGCTCCTGGCGCGGGCCCGCACCCTGCACCTGCAGACAGGCAACCTGCTGAACTGGGGCCGCCTGCGGAAGAAGTGCCCGTCCACGCACAGCGAGGAGGTGAGCGCGGCGAGCGTCACCGCGGGGCTCCTGGGGCAGGCCTCAGGCCAGGCCGGGCGGTTCCGGGAAAGAAGCAGCTCCCGCGGGTGAGGGAGGGTGGCAGGGCCTTGGGCGCACCTGGGCTTCGCCCGCGGGAAGATGCCGGGGCGAGTGTAGGCGCGATCTGGGGTCCAAACCCGCTGCTGGGGGCAACGCGTCTTAAAAACTTAGCGGGTGCAGCTGCGCACTGAGTGACGCCTCTGTAGGTGCTTAAGGCTGGAAGCAGAACTCTCAAACATCCAGGGTCCCTCTTCCTAGCACGGAGGTCAACAGAGGGCCAGGACGTCGCTCTGTCCCTCTCCACGTCTCTTGCTTCCTTCCCCCACCCTGTCCAGGTAAAGGAGTATTTCGGAGATTATCCTTTGGTGCATTCAGATGAAGTAGTATTTCTAGTACACCTAGCTTCTAGAATGTTGACATTAGACTCTATGTTGCAGTGAGGCAAATGAGTAGGCACTCAAATTTGGCTTTGAAATACCCTAAATACCCTGACTTTCGTTATTACACTTTTTTTTTTTTTTTTTTTGAGACGGAGTCTTGCACTGTCGCCATGGCTAGCTGAAATGGAATGGCGCGATCTCGGCTCACTGCAACCTCCATCTCCCCCCGGGTTCAAGCGATTCTCCTGCCTCAGCCTCCCGAGTAGCTGGGATTACAGGCATGTGCCCCCATACCTGGCTAATTTTTTGTATTTTTAGTAGAGACGGGATTTCACTATGTTGGCCAGCTGGTCTCGAACTCCGGATCTCATGATCCACCCACCTCAGCCTCCCAAAGTGCTGGGATTACAGGCGTGAGCCACCACACCTGGCCTGACATTGCACATTCTATGCACTTATCTGTGCATCTGTGTATGCTTTATCATTACACATTCTATGCATGTAACAGACTATCATACATTTTATGCATGTAACAAAATGTCACATGTGCCCCGTAAATATGTACAAATATCATATATCAATTAAAAAATAAAAGTTTCGTAAAAACTGGAAAATAAAAAGACTAGTCACTAGTTGGAGGTGACAGTAATTAATCTGGAATTACAAACGTGTTATTCCTATTTGTTGTTGGCTATTTCTGAGCAGATAGTCATCCACAGACTGCATATTGTGCATATTGGTGGTATGGGACAATTTTAGTATTTAAAAAATAAGAAAACCTTTAGATTTAGGAGCTATATGTCTTTCAGAAAGTTACTTAGCCTCTCTGAGTCTGTTTACATGGCTTTAAAGTTGGGTAAAAACACCTTCCTCATCAGGTTGTGAGAGAATACGTGAAAATGCTCACCATGGCATCTATCTCCCTGTCATCTGGTTCCATCAGAAAGATAAAACAAATCTTAATTAAAAGAAAAAACTTTCCTAAACTATGTCATATTATGGAATCAGCTGTGTTCATAGGCGGTTTCTGCTCTCTTATATGAGATGTTGATAACAGACCATGCAGCAGCACACAGCATCCCTCTGAGTAAGTGCTGGACCTCTGCCCAGGCCTGGTTGGGGTCAGTGCCCATCAAGAGATGAGAACGCTTGCTTGTATCTTTAGTAGGAATCTGAGTCTGTACTATATTCTGTGTTCACGTTCCAGCCTAGTGTGTACGTTTTGTTTTATTTAAACCACCTACTTTGGCTGTTTCTCCCAAAGATAAATATTTCTGTATTTGGTACATAGACCCTTAATTTCTTCCTGTACTGTTGGTGATATTGGGTGAAATTTTATCTATCTCACAATAGCATACTCTAGTGACTCAAGAGTTTCCGACTGCAAACACAGTAAGAAGTACATTTTATCTTGCAATCCAGTTAATAGTTGTATATCAGTATATCTGAAACAGGCTTCACAAAAAGATATTAACCGTTATTTTATACTGTGTATTCTGATTTTTTCTGTCTTTAATTTTTAAAATGTTGATTTCTCGATGCACAAAGTCACACACCACAGTTTGTAAAACATTGTTCAATTGACTAATTCTGGTTTGTAATGTTTTATTTAGGGTGCTTCATAAGAGTAGGGCAAAACTAAAGAAACTAGAAAACATTGGAGGAAAACCTGAAGGAATCATATTATAGGGAAACTATAAAAAGGGGGCACATTTTGTTTCTATGTAAAAAGAACTTTGTAGCATCCAGAGCTCCAAATTGGGATGTACTACTTGGAACAGTTCAACCTCACTAAAGAGATTAATAAATGGAATAAATCACTTATTTTTGAGAAAATGTATATATTGGGTCGAGAGTTCAGTTAAATTTCTTACAAAGTCTCTTCTAGTTCTAATTTAAAAAAAAATGTTATGACTTCTGTCCAGATTTTTTGTTTCACTGGAATTTTATGAAATCAAATAGTTTTTTAAGTAGATCATTATAGAACTGTTTTGCCCAGTTCTTTGTTGTAAGGGTGTTTGACCAGTTAAATCGTGGTATTTTAAAAATTCTTACACAATTCCAGATCTAATGATAGGCTAAGTTGTGGTGATGCTTATCCTCAGTGATATTGTGTGCGTATGATAAGAATGAAGAGCGCAGAGGACAAACATAAACATTAAATGTTAATGACAAACATTAACCCAAGTACAAGGTTAATGTTTAGTCAATATAGAGAACATGTAATTTACAAGATTAAAAATCATTAGGTTTGTGATAAAGTCAATGAATTTTTTATGTAATTATAACATTAGACTGTTTTATGATTTGTCCTGACATTTTGCAGAATCCAAGATTAATTAAAGAAATGGTTTCAAGAAGGAGGTGAATACTCTGAAAATATACTTCCTTCTTGAATTGAATTCATCAGGAAAGCCTCAAGTGTACAAATGAGCCATCCTTCCAAAGGGAAATTTCTTAGAATTCTCCCACAATTTGAGCCAAAGCACTTCCAATAGAATTTTTAACCTCTAGTTGGTTCTGCTCCTTCAATTTTTACTAATTTTTAAGAGAATATTATGATTTGTAATTCTTTCTGGAATGATTATCAACTCATTTTTATCCACTGACTTAAATTTGGTTATAAATATGCTTTACATAAAGATGTAGACCATGTAACTTGAATTCAAGTGTATTGTTGTGAATAGCACATAAATTATTGTTAAGTATCGTATATCTTAATATAGGTAGTTCTGTGCCCTTAAATTGATAAACTTGTACTAAGAGATAAGTAGTAAAGTGCTTATATCAATTTTTATCATAAGCAATCATAGTTCAGATAGTTCAGAAGTTTGGTCTCTGCTGTTTCTATTAGGAAAGTGCTTTTGCAATTCAGGGGCTTGCTTCTAGTTACTCATTTGTTTTTGCATTGATTGCCCACAGAAGAATGCAAAACACGGTGTCCTTGGTTATCTAATAAGGCAATGATTTCAAATAGCCAGCATTGGCCCATTATCGATCATAAATCAGTTCAGTGAGTCATGGAGCAGTATATTTTTTTCTCATTAATATATTAGAAGCCATTAGGGTACCTGGCATGTTATGAGCCTAAATGTTGTTTTGTGGATGTTTTGTTTCATTATATGTATATACATATAATGCATATGGGTCTTTGCTTACTATGTGAATGTATGTCTTTGGACTACTATGAAATAAGTTTGAAATACATTTTAGTAAAGTATGTTTGAATTGATTTACAACATACCATACTGTAATATTTGTGTAAAAAATTTTTTTGTTTATCTAAGAAAACAGTGAAGATAGGTTAGAGGTACACCTAAATGTTAGGAAATGACTTCTGGACTGTCATACAAATTGACTTCTGCAAGATATGTCTATCCTGGTGGTTCTCAGACTTTAGAGTACATAAAGTACTCTACATGGGACACTTGTTAAAATGAAAACTCCAGACTGCTCTTGGAGAGTGATTCGGTGTGTCTAGGATTAGGCTCAGGAATCTGAATTTTTAATAAACAACACAGGTGAATCTGAGGTAAGAGTCCTCCAGCCACACTTATTCTCCAATAATTTAACTTGTTTGTCGATCTTTAAGAAATGTAGCATAGTTGTGATATGAATTCTAGTCAGACAGCCTGGGCTTGACTCCAAGTTTCTGTGTTTATAAACCTTATTTTTGTTTCTTTATGAATGCCTTTTTTTTTTTTTTTTTTTTTTGGAAATAGAGTCTTGCTCTGTTGCCCAGGCCGGAATGCAATGGCACCATCGTGGCTCACTGTAACCTCTGCCTCCTGGGTTCAAGCAGTTGTCCTGCCTTAGCCACCCAAGTAGCTATTATAGGCCTGCACTACTACACCCAGCTAATTTTTGTGTTTTTAGTAGAGACAGGGTTTCACTATGTTGGCCAAGCTGGTCTTGAACTCCTGACCTCAAGTGATTTGCCGGCCTTGTCCTACCAAAGTGCTGGGATTAGAGGCATGAGCCACTGCACCTGGCCTATGAATACTTTTATGTCCCAACAGTTCACTTAAATTTTCACTGGTACAAAAACACTTTAAAATAATTAGACAACTGGTTTAGTTCAAGAATATTTGAGAAACAAGAGTAGGATGAAAAAAAGCCTGAATTTATCTATGTTGAAAAAACAAAAACCTTGTAGAATTAAAGTTGAGGTTTCTATGGCATTTCCTGTTGCTGTCTTTTTTTCTGCCTATCAAATTAATATATTCTTATTGTAGGAGTATAGAAAAGTGTATAAGCTTTGATTAACAGTTTCAAAATGCATTCCTTTTGCAGCTTCATGACTGTATCCAAAAAACCTTGAATGAGTGGAGTTCCCAAATCAACGCAGATTTGGTCAGGGTAAGTGAAATGTGAATGCAACCATCACGCAGGTCAAAAAGGAAGTAAAGTAAACAGGAAGTTAATTTCTTCAGTTTTGTGAGGGAAGTCAAATAGGCAATTAGCCATAAAACTCTCTGTGGTTGATTTACTGAGACAGCACTCTCATCCAGTAGGCTTATACATAAAACAGAAAATCTAGACTGTAGGCAACTTGTTAGCCAGACAAGATACTAGGATTCTCATGCTTATTTATGTTCTCACCATGGTTTCCTCACTATCGGTGTTTTATTTTCATTTATATTTGGTCTAGTAGAGGAATGATTATCAGTTTTGATTGGTAGATTGCTTTGGTAGACTCAAAGTCACTGGAAATAATTTTTCAAATGTCAGTTTCTGATGAAGCAATAAGGAATTGTGCCCATTAAATGTCAGTATACGGCTACTATCAGAAACGTTAATGTACAAAACACTAAACCACTCTTTGGTATACAACATAGTCAAAGGCTCATAGCACATTACTTAGCTACTTTAAAAGTATGGAAAAGGACATGTGCTGGGAATATTGGTTCCACCGGGCATACTGCAACTATGTAACTCCATAGCTGCTATATAGACATTGAGTAATTTTTTTTAAATCAATCTCTGTTTCTCTGAAATGGCTATTTATTTTACTTATGCTCGACATGTAAACACTTACTGAACTCCTGATGTGTGCTATAAAAGTGCTCAAGAATCATGGGAAAGCCCTTGCTGTTTACTTTGTGTAATATTATAAATGTAAGTTAATGTGTTTCTGATTTATATGTACTAATACTTTGTGATTATCCTGGTAATTATTCATTAAAATATGTTCAAATGACCTTTGCTTTTTTCTGCCACACTCCGAAAAAAGTTTTGGTTTAAAATGCTTGTGATTATAGGCTGGCCGCAGTGGCTCACGCCTGTAATCCCAGCACTTTGTGAGGCTGAAGAGGAGATCACCTGAGTTCAGGAGTTCGAGACCAGCCTGGCCAACATGGCAAAACCTCATCTCTATTAAAAATACAAAAAAAAAAAAAAAAAATGGCAGGGCATGGTGGTGCATGCCTGTAATCCCAGCTACTGGGGAGGCTGAGGCAAGAGAATCACCTGAACCTGGGAGGCAGAGGTTGCAGTGAGCTGAGATCACATCACTGCACTCTAGCCTGAGTAACAGAGTGAGACTTTGTCTCAAAAAATAATAAAAATAAATAAATAAAAATAAAATTCTTGTGATTATAACACTAAATACACTATTGTCATACAATCCAGCAATTCTGCTCCTTAGTATCTACCCAAAGGCGCCAAGAACTTATTTCCACACAAAAACCTGTGCAGGGATCTTTACAGCAGTTCCATTAATAACTGCTAAAATTTGAAGCAACCAAGATGTTCTTCAGTAAGCGAATGTATGTATCAATTACGAATGCATGTATAAACTATCCAGACAAGGCAATATCAGTCAATGCTAAATAGAAATGAGCTATCAAGCCATGAAAAGATATGAAAGAACCTTGAGTGCATATTACTAAATAAAAGATCTGAAAAGGCTACATACTGTATGATTTCAACTATTTGATATTCTGGAAAAAACAAAACTATGTAGACTATAGCTTTGCTAGTCTAGTTAAAAAACAAAAACAAAAACGAGTAAAGAGGCCAGTGATTGCCAGGGATTAGCATAGAGGGATAGATGAATAGGCAGAGCACAAGTTTTTTATGTCAGTGAAACTACTGCGTATGATACTGTAACGGGTATGATACTGTAATGGTGGATACATGTTATACGTTTTTCTAAACCCATAAAACATGCAACACCAAGAGTGAACCCTAAGATAAACTGGACCTGGGTGAATATAACATGTCAATGTAGGTTGATCAACTGTAACAAATGTATACCACTGTGGTGGGTATGTTGATAATGGGGGAGGCTGTGTGTATGTGAATCTGGAGGGTAAATGAGAAATCTGTTCAATCTACTTTCTGTTTGATATTGTTGTGAACCTAAAACTGCTCTAAAAAATAAAATCTGTTTAAAAAAAAAAAAAAAAAACGAAATCCACTTGCAGGTTAAAGTCCAATAACATTAAAATCCAAATAAATTAAAAAGTAAAAGAAAAAGTTTGTAATTAATGTAGAAAGTTTTTAATATGTCATCCAGATGGATAATATTGTTTTTCATTGTTTTTTAGGGTAAAGTTATCTGCTGTGCTAGTGGTTCTGACTCCTCACATATCCCCCAATTGCTTGTTTAATTTTTTTGACAATGCTTCCTTCTAAATACCTGGTCAAAATGAGACACATTTTCCCAGAAAATAGATAAAAACACACACCATTTAACCTTTATTTCAGAGCTTTACAACCCTTGTGAAGCCCACCCAGGCCTTATCTTGCAGGTAGACAATCCTGCAAGATAAGTCTGTTATCCCATCTGTTGTCTTACAGGTTCTCTGCTTCTAAAGGGCATTCTGGATTATAGACAATTTTATAATTAGAAGCATTAAATTTTATGTTTATTTTAAATATTATGTGTTTATTATAGGAGTTTCCAGATGTCTTGGAATGCACTGTATCTCATGCAGTAGAAAAGATAAATCCTGATGAAAGAGAAGAAATGAAAGTTTCTGGTAAAATCCAGTCTTTTCAATTTATATTGCTACATAGTGGAAGTGATAGGTTTTGTTAGGCATTAGAATAAGCCTTTCTTTGGTCAAACACTAAATGTGGGAAATACAAATATTCTTTTTTAACATAATTTTACTTAAACTCCAAGATGGAGTTATAGGAGGTCAGTGCTGGCTATTATATAAGAGTCATAGCTGGGCGCCGTGGCTCATGCTTGTAATTCCAGCACTTTGGGAGGCTGAGGTAGGCGGATCACAACAACACAGCAAAACCCTGTCTCTACTAAAAATACAAAAATTAGCTGGGTGCAGTGGTAAGCACCTGTAATCCCAGCTACTCAGGAGGCTGAGGCAGGAGAATCACTTGCACCTGGGAGGTGGAGGTTGCAGTGAGCCAAGATTGTGCCACTGTACTCTAGCCTGGTGATAGGGCAAAACTCTGTCTCAAAAAAAAAAAAAAAAAAAAAAGAATCAGAATTGAACTTCAACTTGCTTTTCTCATGATGATGTCATCATGTCATGTAATTAATGTGTCAGACTTCAGTAGAAAGAGTAAGGTGAAGGAGATGGAAAGGATAAAGGGAAGGCTTAGGAGCAGTGTCCCCAAAGCAAGCATAAGCACCCCTTTCCTGGTAAGATACTGGTAAGCAATGTCTGAGGTCACCTGGGAATATAAAAAGAAGTCTGGGCAACAGTTACATGAAGAAAAAGAAAATATTGTAACACCCATTCAGGAAATGTAGTAAGTGACAAATTCCAGAAATTGTACTACGCTCAAGGAATACACAAATGAAAAGATGTGCCATTTCTGCCCTTACCTTACAATCAGCATAGCATAGTCATTAAAAGCTTGAGCTTTGAAGTTTCTGGATGTGCAGATTACAAGCTAGTATACTGTTGGGCTAACAAAGACTTTAACCTCCTTGTGCCTCAGTTTTCTCTTCTATAAAATGAGGATGTATCTGTTTCTCCAGCTTCTTGTAAATTGGATAAAATAACAAAAGAAGCACTTAGCACAGTGCTTGCCTCAAAGTAAGTTCTAGGTAGCTATTATTTGCTACCATGTTGTTACTGTGGTTGTTAATAACTACCATTTATTGAGTCTTGCTTTGTGCCAGGCACTGTACTTGGCACATTATGGTTATATTTTCTCATTTAATTCTCAAAACAATCCTGTAAGATAAGTCTGTTATCCCATTGCATTAGTGATATTAAATAACTTGAAAGTTGTCATACAACTAATAAGTGGTTGAATGAAGAATCCACTCAGGTATGCCTAACTCCAAAACCCATTTTTTCCTTTTAATATCACAACGCTATTTGTGTCAGAAAGGATGTAAAGCAACATTCTTTCTGAGGTTGATTGTAATTCATGATTTAGTTCTATCTTGGGTCTCTTAGAAGTTATACTCAGTTCCTATAGGGCTTGAGATTTTTTTTTATAGGTATCAAAATTCTCCCCATATTAAGAGCTTTCCTCTTTCTACCTATCCAAAAAGGCTTGTCTTTTAGAGAAAGGAGGCTATTTCAGATGGCACAAATTCATGGACAGAGAAATAGTAGTGGGGAGGGTTTTCACAGTTATAGGGGCTAAAGTTAGCCAAAATAGTAAATACTGACTCTCAAATAGTAGGGAAGCTGGGATGGCTGTTCAATAGGGAGTAATCTCAGGGAAGCAGTGTTTTTAGAGAGATTATCTAGCAGTAGGAATGGACTGATATAAGAAACATACAAGAAAATGTGTTGCATATATCAAATGTCAGGTACTTTATATAAGGGTATTTCATTAGCCCTATTTTTTCTCCATTTCCTCTCTTCATTTTTTTCTTTTCTTGCTCTTCTGCTACTCTACCTGTTTGTCTATTGAGCAAATTTATTTTTTTGAACAGTGAGTTTACATAAAGTAAATATGTACATATAAAATTGAGTTTAAATGAAGCGAAAGCCTCAATCTTACAAATAGAGAAAATGACTCAACTTTCCTAGTAACCAAAGAAATGCCAATTAATGTGGTCCTGGGTACGTATGGTATTGTACCTACTAAATTAAAAAAAGAATTTAATAATAGCATCCTATGTTGTTAGAACAATTCTTAATTGGTGGTGGTGTAGTAAACTGGCACACATCTTTTAAAACATAGCAAGACTTACACAAAACTTCACAGTGCTTTGACTCATAATTACATTTCTATCTATTCATCCCTGGGAAATGATACAGTATAATGCTGAACAAAAAGTTACTAAGATGTTTGTTTTGGCATTATATATGTGAAAACAGAAAGCTGGAACTACTAATGGAACATTTACTAACCTAAATGTTAATAAGTAGAACTCATTTCATAAATGACACTCTTCAAAATTACAAAACAGTATTCAACCATTAAAAAATGTGTATGTAAAGTTGGCTGGGTGCAGTGGCTCATGCCAGTAATCCCAGCACTTTGGGAGGCGAGGCGGGTGGATCACTTCAGGCCAGAAGTTCGAGACCAGCCTGAGCAACATGGCAAAACCCCATCTCTACTAAAAATACAAAAATTAGCCAAGTATGGTGGTGCAGGATCCCAGCTACTCGGGTGACTGAGGCACGAGAATTGCTTCAGCCCAGGAGGAGGAGGTTGCAATGAACCAAGATGGCACCACTGCACTCCAGCCTGGGCAACAGAGTGAGACTCTGTCTAAAAAAAAAAAAAAAAAACATATTTAAAATTATACACTAAAAACCCAGAATACATTCAAGGCCACCCCTAAGTGGAAAAAACAAAACAAAACAAACAAACAAACAAAAAACACAGAATGCACAGAAATCTAAACAGTAATTTGGGTGATGAGACTGGCAGTTCTTTTTGGTCTTTACTTTTATAGGTCTTCATTTCTACAGTAAGCACATGACTATTAGGATAAAAAAAGAAATTTGGCCTGGTGTGGTGCTGTAATCCCAGCACCTTGGGAAGATTGCTTGAGGCCAGGAGTTCAAGACTTCCCTGGGCAACATATCAAGGCCATGTATCTACAAAAAAAAAAAAAGAAAGAAAGAAAGAAAAAATTAGCCAGGTGTAGTGGTACATGCCTGTAGTCCTAGCTATTTGGGAGGCTGAGGTGAGAGGAACACTTGAGCCTGGAAGCTGGATGCTGCAGTGAGCTGTGATCGCATCACTACACTCTAGCCTGGATGAGAGTGAGACCCTGTCTCAAAAAAAATTGTGGTGATTCACACCTGTAATCTCAGCACTTTGGGTGGCTGAAGTGGGAGGATCCGTTGAGGCGAGGAGTTCAAGGCCAGCCTGGGCAATATAATGAGACCCTGTCTCTACAAATTTTCTAAATTAAAGAAGTTTTAAGATAACCAAATACTACATAGAAATATATTTAAAATATTTATTACATAAAGATAAACCAAATAGAAGTAGAAATAATGTTATGCTCTACTTTATATGACCAAAACTAGAACGTAATATCTGAAAATGAAAATAATTATATTAGGAAGGTAGAATTGTGGATTCTTTTTGTTTGTTTGTTTTCTTTTCATTACATTTTTAGTTTAGTCTTTGTATATAGATTTTAGTTTATTGGAGAAAGTATATAATGTGCTCTATTAATCTTTAAATCATAAAAATATAAATTTCAAGTAATTTAATTTCCAATAGTTACCTGACTTGCCTTCAATGGGAAATAAATATTTGCTTTTTGTTTTGTAAACAGATATTTGTTGGCACCTAGCACATGATTTTAAAAGTACAGTGGAAATATATATATTTATGTCTTAAAATTAAAACTATAAAGTTATGTAACTGGGAAAGGAAAAATAATTCATTCAAGATTGTCTGTCATCTTAGTATTGCAACAGTGTTAATACTAGCATATAGTGAAATGTGTATCCAAATGTAGTAATGGGTTTCGTTTTCTTTGTTACCCAGCAAAACTGTTCATTGTAGGATCAAACTCTTCATCATCAACTAGAAGTGCAGTTGACATGGGTAAGTAAAAACTGAACTTTTTATCTTAATAGTGGACTTTAAATTAGTATAAGTGTATTAGTTATAACTTGTGTTTAGGTTCAGGTAGAAAGAAAATGAGTTGATTCCAATTTTACCTTCTAAAGTTCTAGCCTAATTTCTTAAGGCTTCTATAAAATCATAGTGACTTAGGTATGGTCATATTTTGATATGCAAGAGGAATGTGAAAGGTGTAACGTAGTTAAATATTCACTGTCTGTTTGGAGATAGAAGTTCTTAATCGTATTCTTAGCTCTTTTAGTACTATAGGTGAAATATAAAAATGAACAATGGCAAAAAAAAAATCCAAATATTTTATATCTATTTTTAGCACTTAGGTTATTGTGATATTAAAGTTATTCAATACTTTTAAAAATTATTCCGTGTTTACATATATTGAAAACGTAAATGACTGGCTCTTTAATATAACTTTAGAATGAATAATCATTTAAAATAAGCTCTTAAATTATTTTTACAGAAATTAAGAAATTATGTATCTTTATAAATGTGGATTAAGACCATACATTCAGTTTTCCAGTGTCTCAAGCTTATTCTTTGCTGTGACTACCAGTTACAGAATATTGGGTCATTATTCAGGTGATCATCTGTATGTGATAGTAGTGAGCAAGTAGAACTGGAGAAGAAAATTTTATGAAGATAAGGGAGCTACTAAAGACTTCTGGGACCTAGGAAACAAGAAGACATTTTGTTCCCCAGAAGGAGGAGCATGTAGTAGCTGCAAACTGCCTAGGAAAAAGGCAGGTCAGAGAAACCAACTTATCTGCCACACAGAGCAAGTAGGCAAATGGGCACTTAAACATTTTTAAAAGATGGAAATGTTCTAAATAAAAAGTAAACTACAAAATAATCTGTTATTTTGAAAACTAGTGAAGAATATAGACAGAATTCAGTGGAATACTTTGAAAATATTAGAAATATTTGTTTTTATGATGTAACAAGCATTTATTCTCTTTGTGTTTTCCTTCCTATCAGCCTGTTCGGTCCTTGGAGTTGCACAGCTGGATTCTGTGATCATTGCTTCACCTCCTATTGAAGATGGAGTTAATCTTTCCTTGGAGCATTTACAGCCTTACTGGGAGGAATTAGAAAACTTAGTTCAGAGCAAAAAGATTGTTGCCATAGGTACCTCTGATCTAGACAAAACACAGTTGGAACAGCTGTATCAGTGGGCACAGGTAAGGGATGGCAGGATCATAAGCACTCTGGGAAGAACCTGCCCTTTTCAGTCTTTGCTGCATGCTGTTGAGCATCGTGCACATAGTGGCCGCCCCTGCAGGGGACTTTTCCACATGTGGGAGTTTTGTTTTGTTTCTGCAGGAGTTTTGAGGCAGGTTTTATCTAAATCATTTGGGGTTTTTGTTTGTTTTTATTTAAATATATCTCTGATTTAACTGAATGTTAATCCTAGTTAAAATGAGTGACAAAAATACTAGAAAAATGTGTGTTAAAACATTTATAGCCAAATGAGTTAAGGCCATTTCCTCCGGTTGTACTTACGTGCTAAAAACAATAGTACCTAAAAAAAAAATGAAGGTTTTTCTTTAGGTACTATTAGACCAGGCTCTAATTTCCTAAGTAAGGGAATATTATGTATAACAAATATTTTTCTGTTATTCTAATAGATGTGTAAGACTCTCAGTTCATACAAGTTGATAGGGAGTGAGTGTCATAAATTAATTATTCCCACTCTCAAGTCTAATAACCTACAGAATTATTAGGAAAATCACTTACTAGCATTTTACCTTTACTCTCAGTATTTTTCTTTATTCCTTTTCCTTCTTCTTCAGCCTTCTCCTTTTCAGAGCTTTCATAGTTTCTTGTGGACAGGAAGACCCTAGAGAAAGTATTTCCCCTTCTCCCTTTGACTTGATGATAGCCGGAATGTGATCAAGAAACTTCTAGAGAGACTTAGATGATTCAGAATGCAAATTAACCAGTGCAGCTACTGGAAGCTATCAGTTCTTCTCTTTCAAAATGTGTCTGATTAATAGCCACATTTTACACTTTAACATTAAATGTATTTACTTGCATTTGATCCTCTACCTTTAAGACCTATTCCCTCTGTAGCTGAAACCATCACACTTAACAAACTAACAAAAATCATGTTTGTTTTCTAGGCAGATGTACTAGATTGTTAAATGGTTCTAACAGGGGACTTTTTAATAGTGTAATACAGGCCGGGTGTGGTGGCTCACACCTGTAATCCTAGCACTTTGGGAGGCCAAGGCAGGTGATCACCTGAGGTCAGGAGTTTGAGGCCAGCCTGATCAACATGGTGAAACCTCGTCTCTACTAAAAATACAAGCTGGGTGTGGTGGTAGGTGCCTGTAATCCCAGCAACTCAGGAGGCTGAGGCAGGAAAATTGCTTGAACCCAGGAGGTGGAGGTTGCAGTGAGCGGAGATTGCACCACTGCACTCCAGCCTGGGTGACAGAGCAAGACTCCATTTCAAAAAAAAAAAAAAAAAGTGTTGTACTGTGTTGGCTTTTTCCTCCTGCTAGAGTTATATTTCCTTTCCCTATTACATAAGGAAAAGGTAATAGGGAATGTCTAACCTTACCACTAATCTAGGTTAGAAAAGCATATATTAATAAAGATATTCATGTAAAAGTATTTTGTAAACTTTAAGCACTGTGGATTGTGATTTTTCATATATTCTAAAATTATGTTATTGCTTATTGCTTTCTACTTTTGGTATTATATTTAATTTAGTAGTGATATCATGATTTTATTTTCACTTCTAGGTAAAACCAAATAGTAACCAAGTTAATCTTGCCTCCTGCTGTGTGATGCCACCAGATTTGACTGCATTTGCTAAACAATTTGACATACAGCTATTGACTCACAATGATCCAAAAGGTAAAACTGATATTTTCATTATAGAGATTGATCATAAACTTTTGTTTATGATCAATAATAGAGATTTTCATGATATTGATTGATCATAAATGTTTTGCAAAAAGGTACTTGTTGATATTTAATTTTAAGTGTGGACAGTGATAAAAATACAGTGTTATCCGAACTGTTCTTAATGATTGGTTC
This sequence comes from Sapajus apella, assembly GCF_009761245.1. NCBI lineage: Eukaryota > Metazoa > Chordata > Mammalia > Primates > Cebidae > Sapajus > Sapajus apella. Next base: position 7,110,935 of record NW_022437004.1, on the reverse strand, counting down.
AAAACATATACGCCTTTATTTTATTTTCAGAAAACTTTATTTTTGTCTCTGTACCAATGGTGAAAAAAAGTGAAGGGATCATTTCCTGAATATCTGGTCTTTTGAGGTTCACAAATACTAAACTACACAGAAAAGATCTTTTGAGACGTTCCAAATAGCAATATTTATAATCCTATCTAGTACAGCAAAGACTGACCAGAAGGCCACTTGATTATTTATTTAGTTATTTATTTTTGAGATGAAGTCTTGCTCTGTCACCCAGGCTGGAGTGCAGTGGCATGATCTCAGCTGACTGCAATCTCCACCTCCCAGACTCAAGCTATCCTCCTACCTCAGCCTTCCGAGTAGCTGGGACTAGGTGCATACCACCACACCTAGCTAGTTTTTGTATTTTTTGTAGAGAGAGGGTTTCACATGTCACCCAGCCTGGGCTTGAATTTCTGGACTCAAGAAATTCCCCCACCTTGGCCTCCCAAGGTGCTGGGATTATAGGCGTGAGCCACTGCAGCTGGCCAAAAGGCCACTTTATTTAAGGGGATAAATATCTGAAAAACATGGCACATGTAATTTAATTCAAAACTTAATAAGTATCTTAGGATAGGTAATTAGGTATTTTATTAATGGTTACTATCAAGCCATATGTTTAGTGTTAATCAGAAATATTATTTGATTAATAAAACTGGCTTATCTGCCTTTTGTAGAATAATTTTTTACAACATTTTATAAGATAACTAGAAAGACTTAGAAGAGAATATTGAACATAATTTGCAAAGATAAATGTTTCAGAGAGCCTGTATGTTACTATTTTTGGTTATAAATGAAAAATGTTTGGTTATAAGTGAGAAATATCTTGTGAAAGTTTTACCTCTTGATGACATTTTTATGGAAGTTCTGATTTAATAAATATTAGAGGAAATTATATTTTAGAGATAATTCCCGTCAAAAAAATGTTCAGCTTTTACTTCCATACCTAAAAAAATGACATAATATCAGTGGGTTGATTCAGTTTGCTTATTTTAAGATTGCTGTGAATAATCTGTTAAGACTTTATATTATTTATTAGCAGTCTACTTCATTCTCATTTCTTCACTGTTTCATCAGAGGAGGGGGAGATGGAGAAGAAAAAATTTTAATAGTTATTGTTCCTTGAATGCCAAGCATCAAGCCAAATGCCTCAGAGAGATTATCTATAATCCTCACAACACCTGAACCTATGTATTTTTTTAGTCAGGAAATAGAGCCTCAGAGTGAAAGGAACTAGCCAAGGTCACCCAGCTGGCTTTGAACAAAGTTTGAACTTGACCTAAGTCTTGGATTAGTTTGGACCCTTTTCCACTATATTATCTCTCTGATTTGAAATGTTAGTATTACAGTATTTCAATATGAAAACTTTATCCATTTTCATTTAAATCACACCAGAATAAAATACAGTGACTTTCGCCTCCCCAGTAGAGCTTTCACAACGAAGTAAATTGATTTTTAAGCCATTTTAGTGAAAAATCTAACAAACTGTTATGCTGATTTATTCTGAACTATGAGTGATTTAAATTTTAACTTTCCATATGTTGGCAGGTGTCATGTGTCTGTTTACTTTTTGGAGGCTCTTCTGACAGTAACTGTTACCAACCACTGATGATCCAGCCTGTACTCTCTTCTAGCTTCACTTGAAAAAAAACTCAATCTAGTAGTAAAGGAAATAGGAAAAGATGAAGGTGTCTAGTGTTTTATTTTCACATATCTAAATGTTGCATTTAGAAATTATGGCAAAATATATTGTATATGTATATGAGGAGAGAGATTTAATCCTTTTTTATATTGTATTACTGATATAATTTGATACTTGGTTGTCTTTTTAAATTCTAAGACTTTTGGTGAAAATGCAGGCTTATCCTGCATTTATCATTAATGAACCTTCAGACACTTTATAATGATGCAACTTTTGATTTAATTTGTCATGTTTACTGACTAAAGAGTTCAGCCACAGCTGAATTTTAAAAGTATATAGTTAAATGAATAGCATAGTCTCTGATTTTGTGTCAAATTTTTTATTTTTTTAAACAACCAAATTGTAAAACATTTAACTCTGCTTGTCATTTAAAATAGAATTTTGTTCATAAATTCCCTGAAGGTCTACCCCCGTTCTAAAAATTACTCTTACTCCTCATAATGGGTTTATTTTCCATTACCCTTTGTTCTAGAAGTTGTAGTAACAACTTAACTAGAGAGTAAAATTGTAAAGTAGGTGATCCTGAATTTAGAACTTTCTGTTTTTATTTGCTTCCTGCCTCCCACTTGAATTAAATCCAATCTGTATTACCTCTCTTTCCCTCGGTGGTCCTCTTCTCTGTTAGAGAATCTGATAAACCCGTAGTAATGTTACTTTTCCAAGGAGACATTTGCATTCTATTTATGAAAACTACCATTTACTAGTAGTGTGACCTAGACCAAGTTACCTAGCCTCTATGCCTCAGTTTCCCCCATAAAGGAGATAATAGTATCTATCTCATAGGGTTAGCATGTGGATTAACTGAGTTAATACATGTAAAGTACTCAGAAAAGTACTTACCACATGTAAAGTAATGCCAAACAGCTAACATTAATAAACACTGATTGACTGTTTATTATTAATGTTATTCAGGTATCACAGCAGTTCATTTGGGAATAGGTGTATCCTTTAGCACTCCCAAATCAAACTGTAAAGATGCTTACTTAATCCCTATCTGTAGGTTGCTTCTGACCCCACTGGAATCTTTGCATATTGATTGATTCATTCAATGGACATTTGAGCACCATTTGCCAGGCATTGTTCTGGGTACTAGAGATAAAGAACCAAGTCAGACAAAAACCAGTCCGCGTGGAATTTATATTCTAATGGGAGGAGACAGACTATAAAATAAATGTTACATACGATAAATGGTAGTACATGCTATGGAGATAATTTGGCTGAAGGAGAAAGAGTATCCAAGTTAGTCGTCGTTTTATGTTTTAGGTCTCTCTGCTAAGGGAATATTAATCAGAGACCTGCAGGCAAAGAGTGAGCCATGTGAATATCTGGAAAAAGTGTGTTCAAGGAAGAGGGAGAAACTGATTCAGAGGCCCCAAGGTGTGAATGTGCTTGAGGTTTTCAGGATGCAGTAAGGAGGTGAGGCCAGTGTGGCCAGAGAAGAGGCAGTGAGGAGAGGAGGGTAGGATATGGGATCAGAACAGTCATAGAGAGCTTGGGTATAAACTTGGAATTTGCTGGGCACGGTGGCTCACACCTGTAATCCCAGCACTTTGGGAGGCCAAGGCAGGGGATCACTTGAGTCCAGGAGTTTGAGACCAGCCTGGGAAATATAGTAAGACCTCATATCTACAAAAAATAAAATAATTAAATTAGTTGGCCTTGGTGATGCATGCCTCTAGTCCTAGCTATTCAGGAGAAAGAGGTGGGAAAGCTGATTGAGCCCGATAGTTTGAGACTGCGGTGAGCTATGATTGTGCCACTACACTCCAGCCTGGGTGACAGAGTGAGACATTGTCTCAAAAAAAAAAAAAAAAGTATTGGCACTGCGGCACTCTAAAATTATCAGCTGCTGGTGCTGGTGGAAGTGTAAACTATAGCCTTTCCTGTAGAGCAGTTGGCAATATACTGTGTATCTAGCTTTAAGAATGTACTTGTACTTTGGCCCTTCACTCCATAGCCAGGCATGCATTTTAAAATGTTCATCATCTGGCATCACTGTGATACCTGGAGGACATTGTTTCTTCCATATTTGGAGATAAATTTATGTCTTGATTGTTTTTTTATAAGATATAGTTGATAAAAATTTATTTAAATGGTCTTGCAATGATATGTATTCAGATGCTTAAAGCATTGTTGGTATACATATTTCTATTTTTAGAAAGGGTTTTTATGGATCAGTGCCCCAGTTGTCATCAGAGCCATTGGTGTTTTCATTGTTTAAAATATCGTCTGTAAAATGGGCATTTTTTATTTAAAAAAAAAGCCATTATTTATGTGTATATGGCTTTTTTTTGGCATTTCTGATAATTGTATTATATAAAGAAAGTCTATACATTGGATAACATTATGTATATTTAAACTTACAGACTTATTTGTAATGCAAACCACCATTTTAATGTACTGTAATTAGTATGGTTATAATATATACAGTCTTTACCTCTTCCCATCACACAACTTTGTGTGTGTGTAATAAGCCAATTTTGGTTTGAAAATATTTTTTGAGGCCAGGCTCATGCCTGTAATCCCAGCACTTTAGGAGAACGAGGTGGGTGGATCACCTGAGGTCAGGAGTTCGAGAACAGCCTGACCAACATGGTGAACCCCATCTCTACTAAAATACAAAATTAGCCAGGCATGGTGGCACGCGCCTGTAATCCCAGTTACTTCGGAGGCTGAGGCAAGAGAATTACTTGAACCCAGGAGGCAGAAGTTTCAGTGAGCCAAGATTGCGCCATTGCATTCCAGCCTGGGCAACAGAGTGAGATACCGTCTCAAAAAAAAAAGAAAAGAAAATATTTTTTGAAAAAGAATATTTATTTTGGCCTTATTCTTATTAGCAAAATATTAGGAAAAAAACTAAATGTTTTGACCAATGATAAGGAGATATATAAATTATGATATCTAATATAGTATTGGGGAAATTATTAAAAATTATGTTTTCACAGATTATTACATGGGAAAATATTCACAATATAAGTGGAAAAAGTAAATAAGGCTATTGTAACTACAGTATGATTTCTAGTTTTGTAAGATATGGATATATATATACAAACACAGATACAGATATAAGATATGGAGATATATATTCAAGATATGGATGGAGATATATATGAAGATATATACCCATATACGCCAAAAAAGTTGTAAGGAAATACATGACAATGGTATCATCTCCAATTGATAGGATTATCAGTGACTTTTTTTTTTTTTTCTTTAAACCCTGACTATACATTAGAATCACCTGGAGATCTTTAAAACCTGCGGATGTTTAGGCTCCACTCCCCAAAAGTTATGAATTAAATAGGCTGGGGTACAAGTGTAGATACTTTTTAAATAACTGCCTGGGAGTTTCTAATATTCTGGTTCAGCTTCATAGCACACACATGAAGGATAAGCATATTTTATATTAAATTTTGAGGTGTTTCTTTATTATTAACTGCCTACCTGCATAGTAAAGTACTTTTGTTTTCCAATTAACATGCTGGAGTTTTGTTTGTTGTTGTTTCTTTCAGAACTGCTTTCTGAAGCAAGTTTCCAAGAAGCTCTTCAGGAAAGCATTCCTGACATTCAAGCACAGGAGTGGGTGCCACTGTGGCTACTGCGATATTCAGTCATTGTGAAAAGTAGAGGAATTATCAAATCAAAAGGCTACATTTTACAAGCTAAAAGAAGGGGTTCTTAACTGACTCAGGAGCATAACTTACTGACCTGTAATTTCCTTGAATATAAGATAAAATTGGGATGTGTAAAAATCTAGTTATTGCCTGTAAATGGTGTCATTGAGGCAGATATCCTTTTGTCATATTTGACAGTATGTTGTCTGTCAAGTTTTGAATACTTCTTTTGCCTCCCTATCAATCCATTCTCATGAACCACTGTATTGGTTTCCTTAAACTATTGTTTTCTAATTGAAATTGTCTATAAAGAAAATATTTGCAATATATTTTTCCTTTATTTTTATGACTAATATAAATCAAGAAAATTTGTTGTTAGATATATTTTGGCCTAGTTATCAGGGTAATGTATATACATATTTTTTATTTCCAAAAAAATTCATTAATTGCTTCTTAACTCTTACTATAAGCAATTTAATTACAATTGTTAAAACTGAAATACTGGAAGAAGATACTTTTCCTGTTATCGATAAACTACATCTCAGAGTAACTGGAGTAGCTGGGATTTACTAGTAGTGTAAATAAAATTCACTCTTCAATACATGAATGGAAGCTTAAATTTTTTTTATGTGTTCTTGCATATAGTATAGCTGTAAAGATTTAACCATGTATTCTTGTGCCATATTCTATTACTTATAAAAAAAAAAAAAGTAAATCTGAAAAGGAGAGGAGAAACTTTGAAATTATTGTTTGGGGGTTTTATAAAAGCAACTACTATCATCTCCAGATTCTTTTAAATTATTGATCCATCCTTAGTATATATTGCTACTCATTCAAGAATCTTCAATAAGTGACTGGGCCCAGTGGCTCACGCCTGTAATCTCAGCACTTTGGGAGGCCGAGGTGGGTGGATCACCTGAGGTCAGGCGTTTGAGACCAGCCTGGCTAACATGGTGAAATCCCATCTCTACTAAAAATAGAAAAATTAGCTGGGCATAATGGCGGGCACCTATATACTCAGGAGGCTGAGGCAGGAGAATCACTTGAACCAGGAGACCGAGGTTGCAGTGAGCAGAGATCGCGCCATTGTACTCCAGCCTGGGTGACAAGAATGAAACTCCGTCTCAAAAAAAAAAAAAAATCTTCAATAAGTATTGAGTACTTACCATGTGTTGGGATACTGTGGGCTCTGGAGAGACATTATCTACTTAAACAACTTTGAGATACAGTTTTAACTATTTTAAAGCCGAATAATATAATTAAAATTTTATAGCTTAAAAGAGACTAAGTCATTTCGTATAATTCCTCATTAGTTTAAAAACCACAAAATTGCAAATAAATAAGCTATAACCTTTGATATACACTATAGGTCTCCTTAATTTTATAAACTGGTATCTGTAACCTGAATAGTTTGAAAACTTCTTTAAAAATCTCTTGTGTCTCAGTATTTTTAAACCATGGGCCTAAATAAAACTAATCTTGCTCAAGTTTTCTCAACCTAGGGAAAAGAACTATGGTTCCATATTCAAAATAAATATAACAGACCTTTTTCCTAAGTAAGATTTTGTGGTTTACTGATTGGATAATTTGATCATTAAAATTATGTGAAATCTGGCCGGGCACAGCTCACACATGTAATCCCAACACTTTGGGAGGCCAAGGCGGGTGGATCACCTGAGGTCAGGAGTTCAAGCCCAGCCTGGCCAGCATGGTGAAACCCCATCTCTACTAAAAGTACAAAAATTAGCCGGGCGTGGTGGTAGGTGCCTGTAATCCCAGCTACTAGGGAGGCTGAGGCACAAGAATCGCTTGAACCCCAGAGGCGGAGGTTGTGGCAAGCCGAGATCACACCATTGCACTCCAGCCTGGGTGACAGAGCGAGATGTGAACAAACAAACAGAAATTGTGTGAAATCATATGATTTGCCTGGTAAAACTTGTTTAGACGTTGAACTATTTAAACCATCTAGCTTTATATTAATTGTATTTAATGTTATTAAATATATATAGTTCACTTTTAAATTTGGAAATGTACCACCTTTTTTTTCCATATAAGTCCTTAAACAAGTGTTCATTTTATTTTAAATCTATACAGTAAATTGGCCAAGATATTTTAAGAGGAAACTTTAATAGCACATTTATTGCTTTTATAACCCTGGACTTATAAAAATGGATTGTTTGAAGGGTTATTCTGAAAATGGGGAAAAAAAAAATCTTAGTTTCTAATATATCTAAACTTCAGCAGAGATTTCTGGTGATCTACCCGCACCCTCAACTCTTGACAAAGAAACAAGACTATAGATTCATTTTCTGAAGGGGATCATGTACGGAATTTTTAATGAGCTTTTAATTTTACCTCTGTACTCTTGATTTTCTGTTATTGAATAATCTTTTTTAAAACACTGATTTTTAAGGCTTTATATAGAAGTTTTCCAAGCTGATGTTCACATCTTTTTTTCATGGACTATCAGACTATAGTGAACACTTTTCAAATATTTAAGGACTTAATGTTTAAAAAGCCATAAAATAGAGAGTAGTAATACTACCAAATAATTACTTAAAACTGAAACTAAGTTATCAACAGTTTATATAACATGTTTTTTGAGATGTAAATCCAGTGTGACAAAGGTAGAAAAAGTTTATACAATTGTTTTTTTTCCAATAAATATGAAAAAAAGCTGTTGCTTATTCATTACATTTTCAAAATACACTGGAGCCTTACTTTAACACAGTGTACTGTAACTTGGAATTTTTTCTGAGTCTTTCTTGAATTCCCATCCAGGAAACTGTAGTCACCAAAAGCAACCAGTATTTTCACATGATGTAAAAGATCATATTGTGCTAGTACATTAATAGAATATCCATTTGGAGATGGCCATTGCTAGAACTTGAATCACAAATAATAGCTAATAATTTTTCAGGTTTCAAAAAAGGTCATTTGGATAACAGCTATTTATAAAATGGAAAATAAAAAATTACTCTATTTTGCATGAATAGTTCAGACTTTCCCATACCAGAGCCAAGTAGTAACTAAAATTAGGATCTTAATTTTCAATGATAAAAGGTCTAAGGCTCATTTAATGATGCTCCTTTAACATTTTCTTTCTAGGTTTTACAGCCAGTACTTTCAGTATTTGGGAATGTAAACAGTTGATATATTTATTGTATATTGGCTGACAGTTCATCCTTCTGCAAAATATGCATTTAGAGAAATGTGAAGCTGTTTTAATGAGTATTTAAATCATTTGTATCATTTGTGTTTTCATATTCAAATACACCAACTTAAAATTCTGAACCTATTTTTTTCATCATTAACTTCCTATTATACCAGAACTTATATCTTTTTCCTGTAAAGTTGGTGATGGGATATGGCAGCTTTATTTTTGAAAAATATATAACATGACTTTAATGGTTTTATAGTTTTTAGAATTAGAAACATAGGAAGGGAAAATATTTAATTAGATAATTCAACTTTTTATGTGTCTGTAGTATACTATAAAAGCAAATTATAAAGTATTATTAAATATTTATAATTTTTAATATTACTTACATTATGAATTTAACTAAAATAAAGTGTGAGTTGTATATTTTTTAATTGGATTATTTCAATAGCTGGAAACATCCTGAAGCATTATATTGATTTTTGAATTATTTGAATTCAAACTGAGTATGATTCGAATATAATAATTGTAAAACATCCAAGTCATAAAGCTATTTATGCATTCATTCATACCACAAAGATTTATTGAATGCCTGCTATGTGTTAGGCACTGTGCTACAGATGGACACAGGTGAAAAACAACTCCTATCTTCAAGGAACATACGGTATATTTGGGAGAAAAGGAAGGAATCTGTATATGAATAAAAGCAACAAAAGGCTGCATCTGCTGGCTGGGCGCCGTGGCTCATGCCTGTTATCCCAGCACTTTAGGAGGCTGACGCGGGTGAATCACTTCAGACCAAGAGTTCAAGATCGCCCTGGCCAACATAGTGAAACCCTGTCTCTTCTAAAAATACAAAAATTATTCAAGAATGGTGATCCATGCCTGTAATCCCAGCTACTTGGGAGGCTGAGGGACAAGAATCACTTGAAAATGGGAGGTGGAGGTTGCAGTGAATTATTCACAGATAATTTTTGACTCCCCCAAAACTTAACTAATCGCCTACTGTTGACCAGAAGTCTTGCAGATAACTAGTTGATTAATACATATCTTATATGTTGTATACATTATATATTGTATTCTTACAATGAAGTAAACTAGAGAAAAGAAAAGTTTAAGAGAATCATAAGGAAAAGAAAATACATTTACTGTTAATTGGAAGTGGATCATCATAAAGGTCTTCATCCTTGTCTTCATGTTGAGTAAGCTGAGGAGGAACAGGAAGAGTTGGTGGAGACAGAAGAAAGTGCGTAAGTGGAACCTCCCAGGTCAAACCTGTGTTGTCCAAGGGACAACTGTATTGTATATATTTGCCTAAAATTAGGCATACTGTATTTGCTCTAAATCCACTTCAGTTAAAGAAGATAGGCAAAGAACAGGGCAAACCTGGTAAGCCCACGTAAAAACACTTTTTTGCCTATGGTATATTTGTTGATAGACCAACTCAGTCTTCTCATATTATGAATATGTACTGACAATTTTAGTTGCTTATATTTGTTTCTTGACGTTAGATTATATGAGTTGCTTTTCTCCTTTCTCTCTTTTTTTAACTTGAAAGGGGCCATGATTGCAAATATTAGACATTGAATGATTTTCTAATATTCTTCCCAATTTTCTACGCCTCCCTCTGTCTTAATTTCTGTTTTCATGAATTTGCTCAAATTAAAGTTATGGAGATTAAATAAGTGAATACATGTAAAGCACTTCGACTAGTATCTAGCAGATATTAAGTGCCCAGTACTATTATGATTGATGCTGTTCTTTGATGCTTTGATCTTTGCAACCTACATCCAATTAGTTCACTTTTTTTCTACACCATTTGTCTCCTCTTCAAATCTAGCCTTTCTCTTCTATTCATCTTCTTACATAGTCTCATTGCTACTTGGCCCTACCAAAATTTATTTTTGCTCCTCACTACATTTGCCACAAGAGTTTATCTAAACCATTTCCATTCTTCTGAGATGTATCACCTACTTACAGAAGTTATCATCTATCCCAAATCTCCTCTTCTCTCCAATTGAACATCCTTGCATTCACATTCTCTGTTTCAAGTATCGACTCTTCCCTCATGCCTTAAAGGAAGGTGCATTCTTTTATGGCTACACCCACATGTCTTGTTTTTTTATCCAATTCTTCAGTTAGCATTAGGCTCTGCTGCAAATAGAAAAATCTCTAAGTAACAGTTTTTAACAAGGTGTTTCCCACAGGTGAAAAATCTAGAAGGCTCTTGAGGGCTCATAGGACAGCTCCACGAGTTGATTTTTTCCTTCTCACTGCTATGCCATCTCTAAAGCATGCCTTCATCCTTATGGCACAAACTTACTGCCTGAAAACCCGCGAACCCAACTTTCTAGGAAGTAAAATTCACTTTAAAAGGTCATGAGGGCCGAGTGCAGTGGCTTACGCCTGTAATCTCAGCACTTTGGGAGGCCGAGGCAAATCACCTGAGGTCAGGAGTTCAAGACCAGCCTGCCCAACATGGTGAAAGCCCATCTCTACTAAAAATGCAAAAAAAAAGAATTAGCTGGTAATGGTGGCAGACGCCTGTAATCTCAGCTACTTGGGAGGCTGAGGCAGGAGAATTGCTTGAACCTGGGAGGCAGAGGTTGCAGTGAGCTGAGATGACACCATTGCACTCCAGCCTGGGCGACAAGGCGAAACTTCATCTCAAAAAGAAAAAAAAAAATAGGCCGGGCGCGGTGGCTCAAGCCTGTAATCCCAGTACTTTGGGAGGCTGAGGCGGGCAGATTGCGAGGTCAGGAGTTCAAGACCAGCCTGGCCAACATACTGAAACCCTGTCTTTACTAAAAATACAAAAATCAGGCGGGCATGGTGGCAGGTGCCTATAGTTCCAACTACTTGGGAGGCTGAGACAGGAAAATCGCTTGAACTCGGGAGTCGGAGGTTACAGTGAGCCGAGATCATGCCAATGCACTCCAGCCTGGGCAACACAGCGAGACTCCGTCTCAAAAGAAAAAAAAAAGAACAAACGCGCCCAATTTATACCTAATTGGCTAAAATGTAGTCACTTAGGCACATTTGGCTGCAAAAGACTATAAAAGAAGCTATTTTAAGCTGGGAAGCAGTGTGTCCACTGAAGTCTGTGTTCTGTGACTTTAAATAAAAAAACTGGTTTCTGTTACAATGAAGTAGAGACTAGGTTTGGTGAGGCACTCATCCATCCTTGCTCACCTCCAACAATTTGCGTTTACTTATTTCTTCAATCCCTTTCCATCCCCTCTTAGTTCTCTACCTTTTGTCCTGAAAACCCCAAAAATCTCTTGATTCTGGTCATTCTCTTCCTTTCACTGCAAATAATAAAAAATAAAACCTTATTTCTCTTTACAATTTCTTTCACTTTTTTTCTTTTGTGCTGTTCCCAATCCCTAAACACCATCTCACGTTTAGATTACACAGCTTCCTACTTCGTCTCAGAGTTCCTGCGGGCACTTTATAACCCTTTTACCCCAACCAAATTCTTAAATTTTATTTTATTTATATTTAGCGTCACAAATAACACACGAGTAAATTATTGTTGTTTTTTTTTTTTAAAAAAGTATAATTATCTCCAACGTCTCCCTTGGACACACCAATGGCTACGTTAAGCTCTTTAGAATGTAGAAATGAAAGAACGCCTCCCGGGTTCAGGCCGTTCTACTGAACAAATGAACGGATGGCACGTAAATGCGTTTTTACAATTTGTTCGTGTGAAACCGGTACACTAAGGCCCTCTGTCATTGCGGGCTTCGCTGCCACCATGAAGGTCTTTCCCAACAAAAAGCGGGCTTCTCTGCTACAAATCTGAAGCGCAAGCATAAACCCATGCCGTGCCTGTTACCGCCCAGGCCTGAGCAGGCGGGGCGAAGGCAGGAATGAGATTCTCGTGAGTTCTCGGATCTGCCCGGAAAACGCCCTCGAGGCAGTACTCTGACGTATTTCCGTAGCGCCAGGGAAGAGGGAAGTCGTGGTGGTCGCGGGGAAGCGGGGAAGATGGTGGTCACCAGATCTGCACTGGCTAAGGCCGGCATCCACGCCGCGTCGGCTGAAAGTTCCGGGCAGAAGGTAGGAAATCCCGTCTTCCCTACTTCTCCCCGCTCCGCAGAGCCGCACTCAGTCAGGCCGGGCAGCGCAAGGGTCAGGCTGAGGGCGAGAACTGCCGGCGCAGAGGACCCGAGCTTGCCGCGTGCTGCGGTGTCCCAGGCCCCGTCCTCAGCCTGTCACGGAAACTGTTTAGTCCTTGCCACAGTCTTTTAAGGCGATTTTTAGTATGGAATAGGGTTAGGTAACTTTCTTTGGGTCGTTCAACTCCTTAATGCAGAAGCACAGCTCAAGCTTTTAAACCATACTAATAACACGGTACCCAGGAGGGCTAATTTTGGCCACCATTCTCAAGCCCCATTTAGGGGAGCTGGAGGAAAAGCTTCGTTTTCACGTGGGGAGGTTGGCTGCGGTCCAGCACCACCTCGTTAAGGCGTGAGAAGGGCCGTGATGACGCCGCCTGGTGACTCTTAGTGGCGTTTGTCGACTGATTCTGATTGTGCAATGCAGGGAACGGAGCGGCGGCGATTTTTTTCTGTATGTGAAGGTAGGGATGGCGACCTTACAGTGTGTTCCTAAACACATCGTTGTTCAGAGTTAATATTCCCCATCTCCCCTCTTCTCCTTTAGGTGGGTCGAAATGTTGGTTTACCCATTATATTTGACTTAAAGCAGAAACATTTTAATTGTTCTGCTTCCCGAGGTTACATCTAGGAAGGATGAGGCAAGTGAAGTAAATGCAGGGTTGGACCCTATGTTTAAATTTTGATTTATTTTTACTTTTATTTTTATTTATTTATTTATTTTGGAGAAGGAGTCTCACTCTGTTGCCCAGGCTGTAGTGCAGTGGCATGATCTTGGCTCACTGCAACCTCCGCCTCCCAGGTTCAGGCAATTCTCCTGCCTCAGCCTTCTAAGTAGCTGGGATTACAGGCGTGTGCCACCACGCCCTGCTAATTTTTGTGGTTTTAGTAGCGACGGGGTTTCACCAAGATGGCCAAGCAGGTCTCGAAATCCTGACATCGTGATCTGCCCACCTCGGCCTCCCAAAGTGCTGGGATTACAGGAGTGAGCCACCACACCCTGCCAAATTTTGATTTTTTTTAAATCATGAGTTGGGCGGGTTTTTTGTTGTTGTTGTTGTTGTGTGTTTTTGTTTTTTGAAGTGAAAGGTCTCACATATTTATTACTGAACCCAGGCAACCAAAACCTTGTTGTTGTTGTTTTTTTTTTTAACATGAATAATGGAAGCACTGTGCGTTGTACTAATGCCTTCATAACAGATACAGAAAGGAAACTGTTCAAACTTCTCCAGATGGCAGTGACATTTTTCAGCTTGATTTGGTAACACAACTGTGACCTACAGACAGCATAAATATGTGTGCCATCACATGTGTAATTTCTTACAGACCAAGTTTGGCTCTTCTCCAATGTCTCCTTTTGGAGTTGTACCTGATTTTATTACCAGTTTTCATCCGAATCCACTGGGGAATGGGACGGTTTTGCTTTTGTTTCTTGGCCAGGAATCGCTTAATCCTGAAAGTCTTGTGAGAAGACATGGCGAGAAACGGAGTAATGCACACACCACGATGGCGGAGAAAGGAAGAGAGCTGTTGTTGTTGTTTTCGAAGATTATCTTGTTTACTTGGTTTTAGCTTTTAGGGTCTGTACTTCATTTGCTTTGCCCTTGTTCCAGCCCTACCTAAATTACTGTGTGTTTTCCCTGCCTTGCAGAGTTCTGCTGCTAATGAGATTGAAGCACATCCAGAAAGTAGTACTGGATCTGATGACCGAACTACTGCTGAGTCGCAGACCACTGGGAAACAAAGTTCAATCCCTAGAACTCCTAAAACTACAAAGAGAAAGAGCAGAACTACAGGCTCACTACCAAAGGGGACTGAACCATTCACAGATGGCGAGACCTCTGAGGCAGAGTCAAATTATTCTTCTGTGTCTGAGCACCATGATACCATTTTAAGAGTAACTAGGAGAAGACAGATCTTAATTGCATGCCCCCCAGTGTCCGGTGTTAGGAAAAAGCTGAAAGTAACTCCAACAAAGGAGCCTTATACTGAGGAAGTAGTCTCTGAAGCAGAATCTCATGATTCAGGTATTTCTAGAATTGTGCTTCCCACAGAAGAAACGATAGGAACTAGAAGAAGTAAAGCTAAATCTCTGACAGATCCAAGCCAAGAATCTCATACAGAAGCTTTATCTGATACTGAGATATCAAGCTTAGACATTTCATACTCTGGAATTGCAACTAGGAGAACAACCAGGAGTATGCAGAGGAAATTTAAGGCATGCACTGAAAAGAAAGATATTAAGATTGTACCAGGAAATGAGAAACAGATCATGGGAACACCTGTGAATTCAGAAGATTCAGATACCAGACATACTTCCCATTTACAAGCAAGATCTCTTTCTGAGATAAATAAGCCAAATTTCTGTAATAATGACTTTGATGATAACTTCTTCCACAGAAGTTCAGAAAATAAACTAACAGTGCAAGAACAGGCCAATGTTGAATCTGTTAAAGAAGTAAAACAGAATTGTAAGGATTTGGATGAAGATGCCAATGGAATAATAGACGAGGGGAAAGAAATTAATGAGAAAAGTTCTCAGCTGAAGAATTTTTCTGAACTTCAGGACACTAGCCTTCAACAGTTAGTTTCTCAGAGACATTCAACCCCCCAAAATAAAAATGCTGTATTGGTGCACTCTAATCTGAACTCTGAGGCGGTAATGAAATCATTAACTCAAACATTTGCGATTGTAGAAGTAGGCAGATGGAATGACAAGAAAAAGAGCCCCCCAAAAGCAAGTGACCTGATAAAGTTTGGTGATTGTCGTGGTAGCGATGATGAAGAAGAATCCACAGTTATAAGTGTCAGTGAAAACATGAACAATGAAAGGAATGTAGATTTTGAATGTGATACCAAACTATACACCTCTAGACCTAACACATCTCAGGATAAAGATAATTCTGTCTTATTAGTTCTCAGCAGTGATGAAAGCCAACAGTCTGACAATAGTGAGAATGAAGAGGATACTTTATGTTTTGTTGAAAATAGTGGCCAAAAAGAGTCATTAAGTGGAAACACGGGAAGTATGTCATGTGACAATGCATTGTTTATAATTGACACAACTCCTGGAATGAGTGCTGATAAAAATTTTTACCTGGAAGAGAAAGACAAGGCAAGTGAGGTTGCCATTGAGGAAGAAGAGGAAGAGGATGAAAAAAGTGAAGAACAATCATCAGACCGTGATGAAAATGAAGATGAATTTAGTGATGAAGAAGACTTACTAAATAACACAAAAGCTAAACTGTAAGTTTTTTCCTTGTTTTACAAGCTTTTTGATACATGTATTTCAAGTGGTTAATTTGCCATAAAAATATGAAATGTTAGCATGGGGAATGAGAAAAATCACTGCCTTGGGTTCTTCATGGAATAGCTCTTCTATCCAGTATGTCCCTTGTATTTTTTGATACCTATTTTAGTAATATTTTTCTGCCAATCATAGCTAAAAGTGCTCCTTTTGGTGACATGTTAGAAATCATCTGCTGGATGCAGTGACTCATGCCTGTAATCCCAGCACTTTGTGAGGCTGAGGCAGGAGGATCACTTGAGCCCAGGTAGGTGTTTGAGATCAGTCTGGGCAACATAGGGAGACCCTATCTCTACAAAAACAATTTTTTTTTTAATTAGCCTGGTGTGGTGACCTGTGCCCCTGTGGTCCCAGCTACTTGGGAAGCTGAGGTGGGAGTATTGCTTGAACCCAGCAGATTGAGGCTGCAGTGAGCCATGATTGTGCCACTGCACTCCAGCCTGGACAAGAGGGAAATGTTTCAGAAAAAAAAAAAAAGACATTATATGTTAAGATTTTTGTATGTGAAAATCATATGTTAAGATTTGTGTGCATGGTTAAGAGCAATAACTGGCTCACACCTGTAATCCTCGGAGGCTGAGGCAGGTGGATCGCTTGAGCTCAGGGATTCAAGACTGGCTTGGGCACCCATCTCTACAAAAAATTAAAAAAATAAAACAAGCTGGGCATGGTGGCAAGCTCCTGTGGTCCTGGCTACTGGGGAGGTTGAGGTGGGAGGATCACTTGAGCCCACGAGGTAGAGGTTGCAGTGAGCTGAGATCACACCACAGCACTCCAGCCTGGGTGACAGCAAGACCCTGTCTCAAAAAAAAAAAAAAAAAAAAGAATACAGTATGTTCTCTTGTGTGTCTGCCGCCTTTCACTCAGAATATTGTTTCTGTAATTCATCCATGTTACTGTGTATGCCAGTAGTTCATTCTTTTTATTGCTGAGTGTTATTCCATTGTATGACTATACAACAATGAATTTATCTGTTCAACTATTGATAGACATTCGGGTTGTATACAGTTTTCAGTATTGTATTTATGTCAAACGATCATTTAAAGTTGAATGCAAACTCACTTTGGGAGACTGAAGCAGGTATATCACCTGAGGTCAGGAATTGGAGCCTAGCCTGGCTGCTGGGCGTGGTGGTGGGCCCCGGTAATCACAGCTACTTGGGAGGCTGAGGCAGGAGAATCACTTGAACCCAGGAGGCAGAGGTTGCAGTGAACTGAGATCGTGCCATTGCACTCCAGCCTGGGCAACAGCAAAACTTTTCTCCAAAAAAAAAAAAAAGACTGAGTGCAAACCAAGCTGGGTTATGGTGTCATCCACCTGTATATATGTAGTCCCTTAGTTGGGACTATATATACACATTCAGGGTTGAGAATTGCTGCTAAGACACTGCACTAGAATGATTTCGCTTTCCAGTAGAGGTTGATTATGCTTTCACTTACTCAATGTATGTGGATAATGAGGGAGGAAAGTTACTATAAGTCCAAGTATACTTATTAAAAGGACCCTTTCATAATATAAAGTAGAAATTATCATTACATAAATATAGCAGAAGCCCAGGTCAACTCTAGAAGATCCCAGTTTGGTAGGTCTGGGGTATGACATTTGTATTTTTAAAACACTCCTGTGGGATGGATGCTCATATCTGTTGGAGACCCACTTTAGAGATACTAGCAAATACCCTTAGTCACCCAGGAAAAAACATTTAAGTTTTGATAACTTGGAAGTTCAAGAACCTGCCTTTCTCAATGGTTTGAGAGATGGAGATGTGTACATTTATTAACTCACTACCTATATATGAAGGTGAATTGTCAGGTATATTTCCTTCTCTCTTTTTCTGTAATTCTTTATAAACTCTCTTTATGAAATCTATTGCTATTTTATATGGCCTTAATCTTCTTTTTTTGTTGTTTAAACAGAGTCTTGCTCTGTTGCCCAGGCTGGAGTACAGTGATGTGATCTTGGCTTACTGCAACCTCTGTTTCCTGGATTCAAACGATTCCCTTGCCTCAGCCTCCCTAGTAGGGCTTACAGGTGTGCACCATCACACCTGGCTAATTTTTTTGTATTTTTAGTAGAGACGGGGTTGCACCATTTTGGTCAGGCTGATCTCAAACCCATGACCTCAAGTGATCCACCGGCCTCAGCCTCTGAAAGTGCTGGGATTACAGGCGTGAGCCACCACATCTGGCCTGCCTTAATCTTCTCTAAAAAAGTCTGGGGAGTAAATATGGATGTGTTCCCCCAAAACCTTTTCTTTTTAATTCATTGTTTTGCAAGAGTTTCTTCTAAATGAATCTATTTTTACTAGATTTAAAATACCCATTTTCAAGGGTTTAAGATCACTTTGAGCAACATAGTGAGACCCTGTCACTAACAAAAAAAAGGAAAAGAAAAAATGAGCCAGGTGTGGTGGTGCTTACCTGTAGTCCCAGTCACCCAGGGAAGTTGAGGCAGGAAGATCACTTGAGTCCCAAGAGTTCAAGGCTGCAGTGATCACCACTACACCCCAGCCTGGGCAACAGTGAGACCTTGTCTCAGAAAATAAAATTATAAAACATATTCAGAGTTTTTTTAGGAATTCCTTGTAAACATAAGATACTTTTTTTTTTTTTTTATCATTGATTATACAAGGGAAGAGAAGAATAAGTGATATTTTTAAGTGCAATCTTGTCTCCATTTTGATTTAATTACTTGGTCTTTAAGTGATGATTTCTTTTTCAGTCTAAAGTTGACAAGCAGCAGCATAGACCCTGGTCTGAGTATCAAGCAGTTGGGTGGTTTGTATATTAATTTCAATGCAGATAAACTACAGTCTAACAAGAGGACCCTAACACAGATCAAGGAGAAAAAGAAAAATGAGGTAAGTTAATTGTGCTTAGGTTTTCATGGAAGTAACTAATCACTTTAGAAATTAGTCCTGGGTAAAAGACTAATTTTCCTACAGTGAAACCACATTGTTCTAATGTGTTAGGTTTTTCCTCCTCTCTAAAAGTCATTTCTTTTTACAATAAAATCCTGTCAATGATAATGCTTTAAAAATAAATCAATGCAGGGTCAGTGTTCATCATCTTACACCCATGAATAATGATCCCAGGGATTTTGTTTTCTTCTCCTTTCGTGCTATACTTTTAGTTCTTAAGTTCTTAACTAATGTAGACTCTGTTGAAAATCTGAAAGCTGTGAGTGCCTGCCTCTTCCACCAGGAAAAAATACACATGTGTATATAGACGTTTTACATATAATTCCAGAAGGAATTACTATTGGGGAAAACTTACGCAAACCTTAGCTTTAGCCAACACCTTGCACTGCTTTCTCCTAAAACTCTATTTTCTAGCCTTGATGCCTCCCACTTTCACTTTCAGACCTTTAAATCCAAGTGCCTGTTTGTTAATTTAGATGTCATCAGGCATTTGACCTCACTAATTCCCCTTTCCCTGCTTGAACCAGGAATCTTTTGTATTCTCTCTTTTGGCTGATGAGAACAAAATCTATTTCCTTTTGTAGTCAGTCACTAAGTCTCTAGGGGAAGATGCTTCTCTGCTTCCTCCTTTTCAAGCGACTGTCACCAGCTAGTACAGGCCTTTGTTTCTCATCTAGACTATTCCAGTGGCCTTACTGATCTAGTTTTCATCGTCGTCTTCAAGCCATCCTCCATACTTCTGCCAGATTTCTCTTTCTAAAAACACAGATCCGTCTGGGCAAGGTAGGTCACATCTATGATCCCGGCAATTTGGGAGGCTGAGGCAGGAGAACTGCTTAAGCCCAGGAGTTTGAGACCAACCTGGGCAACATAGCAAGACCACATCTCTCTTTCCCATCCCCAGAAACACACCACACACAGCAATGTGACATGGTATTCACTTAAATCATTCAAGGTACGTCTCTACCCCATGCCCAACTGTCATCTGCTCTGTTCTTGCCACTGAAGACTACTGTAGTTGCCTGAAACTGCTTTTCCGTAAGCAAGTGCAAAAATAATTGATTGTTGCCTTTGGGGAACATTTTACCTCCAGTCCTGCCTCTACAGCCCCTCTGTGTTTCCATAACATCTAGAATAAATCTGATTCATTATTGATCATGTGATATGTTAATTCACCATCTTTTATTCCTAAAACGGTTTTTTCAGTCTTTTTTTTGGGCTGCATAATTTTGTTGTTAGATGTTCTGTGCATTGTAGGATGTTTAACAGCATCCCTATCTTCTGCCAACTAGATGTCAGTTGCATTCTTCCCTCTCCTTACCACCACCAAAAATGTCTCCAGACATTGCCAGATGCTCCCAATTGAGAACCACTGTCTTTGAGCCTAGTACGGTACTTGACACACAGCAAACTCTTAATCATTTGTTAAGTAAATATTATGCCCCCTTTTATGAGTGATAGGAAAGCTTAGACGGCTGCCCGTACCACACAGAAACTTCTAGGCCTGAGTCTGAATTGTGTGGCTGTTAATTTCTGAGTTGATCATTTCAAATGTCAGTCCCAAATTAATGCTTGTACTATGTTCCTGTAAACTATTTCGAGGGCTACAGGGCAGTCTTATTTGGTTCTTGTACTGAGAAAAATGCTAATTAACCTGAGGTTCTTTTAATCACACAGAATTTTAGGAGAATATAATTATCCTAGACAAGTAACAAAAGTACAGAAGTCATTTAGGAAAAGATAAATGGATTTGACTGCACAAATGTATTTATTTTGGAGAAATGTGGTTTCCCTGTGTTACCTAGGCTAGTCTTGAACTGCTGGCCTCAACTGATTCTCCTGCCTTGGCCTCCTAAAGTGTTGGGATTATAGGGGTGAGCCACTGTACCCAATCTTTTTTTTCTTTTTCCTTTTTTTTTTTTTTTTTTTTGAGGGGGGAGACAGGGTCTCACTCTGTTACCCACGCTGGAGTGAGTGGCAGTCATAGCTTGCTGCAGCTCAAGTGATCCTTCTGCCTTAGTGTCCTGAGTAGCTGGGACTACAGGTGTGTGCCACCATTCCCAATTAGTGTGTGTGTGTGTGTGTGTGTGTGTACAGTCAGGGTCTTGCCATGTTGACCAAGGTGGTCTAAAACTCCTGGCCTCAAGTGATCCTCCTGCCTCGGCCTCTCCAAAGCACTGGGAATATAGATGTGAGCCACTTTGCTGGGCTGACTAAACAAAATTTTAAAACTTACCTAACTTTAAACTATTGAAAAACTTATATAACATTCAGATTATTATTTTAAAACCAATTTTATGTTTTTATAGCTTCTGCAGAAAGCCGTCATTACACCTGATTTTGAAAAAAACTACTGTGTTCCACCATATAGTGAATCAAAGTATCACCTTCAGAAAAAACGCAGAGTAAGTACAGCGACTTAATTAAAATGCTTAGATATGTTTGACTATATATTTTCAGCTTATACAACATAACTGCACAATTAAACTATATGTATCTGTTGGTCTATATATGAGTCCAAAGAAAATAATTACAGATTTCTAAGGGCTGTAAAATATAGTACCATAAATACATTATGTATAGATTTCACAGCCACAGTGGTGCATATATAGGTAGAGCTTTTTTTTTTTAATAGATTGCTTCTATCTGCCGTTTCAACTAGTTATCCAGAGAGCTTGGAGGAAAGTTGAGGATGGTACTCTAGTAATGTCACTAATATGGAGCATCCTGGCACATGGTAGGCACTCTAGACTAAATATTTGTTGTATGAATGAAACAAAAATAACTTGCTAGAAGTTTTCAAAAGAATAGTAATTTTTTTTCAAATCTGAACCCCCCCAAAAAAGAAAAAAAGAATAGTAATATTTTGTTTTATTATAGAAATAACACAAGTTTCTGGATCATTGTTGTGAGTGGTTTTATGAGACTCAAGTGACTGAATAAAAATGTTTACATTTAAGCTCTAGAAATGAAAGTGTTTTTGTACATTCTTTTACCGCATATGGTCTGTGGTAGACAATAAAAATTGAAGTTGTGTATTATTCTCCCAGCAAGTCAGCAGTTACTCTCTGAGACAGAAAATAGATTTTAGGCCAGGTGCCATGGCTCATGCCTGTAATCCCAGCATATTGGGAGGCTGAGGTGAGTCACGAGGTCAGTAGTTCAAGACCAGCTTGGCCAGGATGGTGAAACCTCAGTTCTACTAAAAATACAAAAATTAGCCAGGCATGGTGGTTGGCACCTGTAATCCCAGCTACTCAAGAGGCTGAGGCAGGAGAATCACTTGATCCAGGAGGCAGAGGTAGCAGTGAGCCAAGATCGTGCCACTGTACTTCAGCCTGGGAGACATCAAGACTCCATCTCAAAAAAAAAAAAAAAAAAATTTTTTTTAAGGAGTCCTCATTTACGAAACTGATAATCCTGTGCCTAATTTAGCAGAGAAGTCACTTTTTGTGATTTAATCCCTTTTATCGCTATGATTCTGGAGATAAATGCTTTCTATAAAGTAACCATTTGTTTTTAATTCACAGAATTTTCTGTATATGTTACTTCAGTGGAAATGAATTCTATTCTCTTAGCTGTTAGAATGTTTATTTTTGAAATGTGAATTTCAGAAAGAACGACAAAAAACGGCAGGGGATGGCTGGTTTGGTATGAAAGCTCCAGAAATGACAGATGAACTGAAAAATGATCTTAAAGCACTGAAGATGAGAGCCAGCATGGACCCGAAAAGATTTTACAAGAAAAATGATAGAGATGGCTTCCCCAAGTACTTCCAGGTATTAAGCAAACAGAATAGTGATGATGATCTGTGGATTTTAGTTTGGAAAGCACTATAGTGATCTTTAAAGTTTACTCCGGAAGTAGAGGATATTTCTATTGTGCCTGCTTAATGTATCGACCATATCTTCATAGGCCATGTAATAATGGCCATAATACAATTCAGCCACTATTAATTTGATCACATTTAGAGAGACAGTGTTACAAATGGTTTCCAGGTCAACTCTCTAAAACATGTTGAACCTGTAAAGTTCAGTATGTGAATGTAATAGTACTAGCCTAACAGCAAGAGTCCATACAGGATGGAGGGGAAAAGAGGGTATGATGTGTACTAATTCAAGTCGGTTTTTAAAATGTTTTCATCTGTTCATATTACACCTCTGCTCAGAAACGTTAATTGATGAATTATGACATAAAGGATTGAGTCTATATCCCTTAATAGAGCCATTAATAACTAGTTCACCTGCCTTTTGTCATATAGCCCAACAAATTCCAACACATTCAGCTACTCAGTCTTGTAAGAATGTGTACATACCAGTCCTTGCATTATTTAACTTTGCATATGCATGATTCTTGTTTGCTTGGTGAAATTTTACCCATACAAATTCAAGCTAAAATATCATTCTTTGTTAAATCTTCTTTACCTTTCTTAGGTAGAATTGGTCGGTTTGTCTTGAGCATCTATAAGTGTTTTGTTCCGCACATCCCCCCGTTATGCTTTAATTTTTTAGTTACCTTTCTGTGGGGCTTCCTTAAGACTATAGGCTCCTCACTGCGGAAACCAGATGTTCTAACATGTAACACAGCATCTGGTGCATAGTGGTCACTGTAAATTTTAGTTAATTGAGTATATGAACAAATGCAGAATGATCACTAAGTAAGCTAAGCTGTGGCAGCCTTTGTGATGACCTAGGAAACCAAATAGGTATGCAGTAGAATTTATGTCTTAACTCATTGATTCGGGAAACTAGAACAAAAAGTATATATTATCTGTTCCACTTTTCTCCTTTAGTTATACTGTTCATCATGAATTTTGTGTTTAGCAAAGAAATTTTGGATCTACTATAAACTAATGAAGAAACATCATTAGTAGCACCAGTATGCTACTTTTTTTTTTTTTTTTTTTTTTTGCTTTAAAAAATGGCAAAATTTACATTACTATTGGTGTAATTGTAAGCTTGTGCTGTCCATTCCTTTCTCTAAATATAATTAGAGCTACACTGAAGTATGAAAGCAGCTTGGCAGTCAGGTAGTGCATGACTTATTTCAATCAATTGTTCACAGATTGGAACCATTGTTGACAATCCAGCTGATTTCTACCATTCAAGAATTCCCAAGAAGCAAAGGAAAAGAACTATTGTGGAAGAACTGCTGGCTGATTCTGAGTTCAGAAGGTAAAGGAATTTATATTTATTTTGTAATATGTATACTTTGCTTTAAAATATGTGTAAACTTATAAAATTTCAGATAATTGAAAAATAACTCATTTAAAATAACCCATGTTAACATGAATATATATTTCTATGAAAATAAATAATGTAGTGCAAATCTCTTTACTGCCTGGCTTAACTAAAGAAAGAGGCTCATACCTGCTTCTACAGATACCACACATCACATAGACCCTGGAAAACATTGTACACTCATAAGACAGTGATGGTGAAAAAAAGCAATTAATGCCTTAGTATTCTTGAGAAAATAGTTTTTAAATAGTTTTTACCTAGTGGATTCCTTGAAAGGGCCTATTCCACAGACCACATTTTGAAAACCATTGGTTGATTCTAAGAAATATATATCATACTGTGCATTTTCAGGGTAAGTGTGACTTTCTTGTTTTGCTTATTCCTTATTTTTGCACTTTTACTCCTCAAAAATGTTTAAAGCATTTGATACTGCCTGGTAGTGGATATGGGTCTTTAGTGGTTGAAAGTTTTCAAAAATTCTTCCTATGACAGTTGGCATTATTTCTCTCTAGATTGCAAGCAAGCTCTATGAGGCAGAGACTATACTTGTCCACCACTCCATTCCCAACTTCTACCCCAAGGTTATATTAACTTGTAACTTCTGATATATCAAACATAAAGGTCTGATTTTGCTTTTCAGATACAACCGAAGGAAGTACTCAGAGATCATGGCTGAAAAAGCAGCAAATGCGGCAGGAAAAAGGTTCCGAAAAAAGAAGAAATTTCGCAATTAAGATTTGCCATGCAAACTGCAACATTTTACATCGCTCCTTTATTTACTTAAGACTTTTGTTTGTTTTTGTTTTTGTTTGAGACGGAGTCTCATTCTTGTCACCCAGCCTGGAGTGCAGTTCTGTGATCTCAGCTCGGCTCACTGCATCCTCCGCCTCCTGAGTTCAAGTGATTCTGCTGGCTCAGCCTCCAAAGTAGCTGGGATTACAGGCACATGCCACCATGCCCGGCTAATTTTTGCACTTTTAGTAGAGAAGGGGTTTCATTGTGTTGGCCAGGTTGGTCTCGAGTTCCTGACCTCAGGTGATCCTCCCACCTCAGCCTCCCAAAGTGCTGGGATTACAGACGTTAGCCAGTGCGCCCAGCCTATTAAAGATGTTTTGAAAACTAACACCATCATCTAAATTAATTTACCATAGACTGGTCCTGTTCATACAGGAATTCCTATTTGAAAAAAGTTGATTTAAGAATTGATTACATGCCCTTGGAAAATAGGGGTGTCTACAAAAGACCCACCCTGGCTTAGACTCTTTAAGGAAAAAAAGAAAAAAGAATCCCAACCATTTTAAGGTAACTGAGTTTGTAAAGTTTTCAATGCTTAGTTATTTAAAGAAAATTTAATTCAAAGACATTTAGGAAGAATAAAGTTTGCTAACATATTCAAAGAACTTTTAAAAATGATCAAAGATATCAAAGATATATAAACATTATAATTAATAGGTATTTTTATGTGTGTATGTGTGAGTGTGTCTGTGTAGGGGATGAGAGGTGGTAGAGAGGCAATGTCCTATAGTTAGCTATAGAATTCAGATCCACGCCAGGTGTGGTGGCTCACTCCTGTAATCCCCCTGCACTTTGGGAGACTAAGGCGGGTGGATCACCTGAGGTCGGGAGTTCAAGACCAGCTTGACCAACATGGTGAAACCCTATCTCTACTAAAAATACAAAATTAGCCAGGCGTGGTATGTAATCCCAACTACTTGGGAGGCTGAGGCAGGAGAATCACTTGAACCCGGGAGGTGGAGGTTGCAGTGAGCTGATATCATGCCATTGCACCTCAACCTAGGCAACAAGAGTGAAATTCTGCCACCAAAAAAAAAAAAAAAATTCAGATCCAGAAAGTTGGGATATGAAAAAATGACCTAGAAAGCTTGGGTGAAGATCTGTTTTCCTTCTTTGGCAACTGAAACAGGAAGGAATAACTGGTTTTTATCCAGATTCAATGTTGTGGTCCAAGTAAAATGGGATTAAACAATATTTTAGGTTGGCCAGGAGGTCTTCAAAGTAATCCATCTTATGCCTATTCTACAGTGGCATAAGTATGCACCCTGGCTAAACTGCTTTCTGGCACCCAAAGAGTGCTTGTCATTTCTGTTGATACCTGGTGAGTTGTAGCTTCCTTTACATAACTATTCACTTTACCCCTATTTTTCCAGCATACCACTTCCTTGAGATTTCAGCAAATATGAAGTCTCATATTTACTGCTTGGAGTCACAACCTAGTAATAGCAGAACTGACAATAACATTCATAAGTGGAGTTAGAGAAGCTTCTATGTCTGTTCTCTTTTATTAAAAAAAACTACTTTTATTTCTGGAATAATTATGTTTTGCCTTCTACTGGATAAAAGTAGGACCTACTATGAGAGAATTGTCTCCTTTAGTGGTTCTGGCCTTCTACAAATATCTGGATATTTAAATAATGAATGAATTTGTGTTTCACTTTTTAATAAGCAAGTCTTTTGAAAAACAGGTTTTACTGACTTTGGCCTGTGTCACTAAACTCAGTTCACCTACTGGAATTTTTTTTTTTTTTTTTTTTTTTTTTTTTTTTTTTTGAGACAGTCTCACTCCATCACCCAGGCTGGAGTGCAGTGGCTCCATCTCAGCTCACTGCAACCTCGGCCTCCCAAATTCAAGCGATTATCATGCCTCAGCTTCCCAAGTAGCTGGGACTACTGGGCATGCCACAATGCCCAACTAATTTTTGTATTTTTAGTAGAGATGGGGTTTTGCCATCCTTACCTCAAGTGATCCACCTGCCTTGGCCTCCCAAAGTGCTGGGATTATGGGTGTGAGCCATCATGCCCAGCCAACTGGAACTATTTGAAGGCTTAAGATATATAAGAAAAGTGTAAAGAGTACAAAGGGCTGCCACAGTCAGGTGTGCTGGTGAAAGAGACCTTCAAGATACCCAAGAAAGATCTTGAAAGATTTCTAAAAGAATGCTATATTTATACACCATCTGGCTTCCAAATGCCTTTTTTTTTTTTTTTTTTTTGAGACTGTTGCTTTGTTGCCCAGGCTGGAGTGCAGTGGCACGATCTCAGCTCACTGCAGCCTCCGCCTCCCGGGTTCAAGCAATTCTCCTGCCTCCCGAGTAGCTGGGATTACAGCCGCCTGCTACCACCCCTGGCTGATTTTTCTATTAGTAGAAAGTTTCACCTTGTTGGCCAGGCTGGTCTTGAACTCCTGACCTCAGATGATCCACCTGCCTTGGCCTCCCAAAGTGCTGGGATTACAGGTGTGAGCCACCATGCCTGGCCCAAAATGTTTTTAAGACAAAGTAGATGCTGTTAAGACTACAGTTGATAAAGGTGGGCTCTGGCTAGTTTCTAACACAGTCAGTTTTGTGTTCAGTGTTCTACTGTATCATAAACTAGCTGCTCTAGAGAAACACCAATATTCCTGTTACTGAAAACTGGGAAAATGTCCTTAGTAACCGGTATAAATTAATGAGATTCCATTCTTGGAAGCAGCAGGTTAAAATATAATAGGGAAAAACGTTAACATTTCTGAGATATGTACCAGGTATTCAGTCTTTCGGGCAGTGACAACTATCGTTCAGAATAATTACCTATAATAGATCCCAAACCACTGAAAAACATCCAGTTGTTTACTTAATAGAATTTGTGCTTACTATTTAATTAGATTAATATCTTTATTGAAAGTTTTCAGTAAGGGTTGAAACAAAATGGGCTTTCTAATTAACCAATTCCCCAAGCATCTAATTAAAATGTAAAGTGCAGTTCTTCTCATTGTCACATAGTTTTTAAAGTGGAGAAATGCTCCCAAGAAGTAGGGTCAATACCATGACCTATAATTAAATTTTACAAGCAGATCAGTGCTCTATCAAAGAAATGAGACATCTCGAACTATGAAATGTAAGATTACATAAGTTTGTGCAAAGAGAATTCCTAGGAGGAGATACAAGATATACCTTCAAATCAAGATGGCACTATAGTTCCTCAAGCTCAATTTTATCAATTCCAGTTACCCTCATTTCCAGTTCACTTTAATGAATCACCATCATGGCCTTAGACTCATTATTTGAGAATTCAGTGGTCAAGATTCTTAGACTACCCAAATCTATTATCCTGTTAGCCTTCCCTTCAGTTCTCTCCAATTTAGCCTTGGCTGCACTTTGGAATTACCTATGATGGTTTCAAAATTCTGATGCCTGGTTCTCGCCCACTAAACATTGTGAAATGATCTCAAGCCTTTCAGCCGTTCATTCTCTGAATCCTCTATCCCCATGAAGATACATTTTTCTCCCTAACAAATCTGGACCCAATTCATCAAATATTTCAAAAAGTCTGTATGCCCCACTAGTCTCTTTATTCTTAATAGTCTTTTTTGGTTTCTGTTACTCTTCACCTACCAATCCCAGTCGAGGAAAACACTATTATCAGTCTATATTATTGAGATTCAGGAAAGGATTGACCCTCTTCTGGGTTTTCACTGCCACTCCACAATGCATTTATTTAACTTTAAATACTTCCTGCCAAATTCATTCATCCTGCAAGTCAGCTAACACTAATAATTGAGCCCTGTGCATTACATAAGCACTGGGTACAGCAGTGCAGCTAATGCAGCCTCTATAACCAAAGAGCACACAGGAGATAAAGGACACTTCTGTTCTCCCAAAACCCAACTTTCACGCCTAGGCTTAGCAAACTACTTACTTCTTCACTAAATTACTCACGGCCATCTGATGAAAACTGCCTTAGCTCATGGCCCCACCAGAATAGAGAAACTGTTCCTTCCTACCTCCTTACTGCTATAGTCAGTTTTTCCCTCAGTCTTCATCCCTTCTAACCAAGCAATGTCATTTGACACTACTGATCTTCCCCCCTTCTTGAGGCTTGAGCTTCTCTGCTTCTACAAGAAGATCAGCTTTTCTGCTTTGCTTCCCTGCTCTTTATTTTCTTACTCTATCCACCACTTAGTGGTTTCCCTAATGCCTGCCCTCATCTTTATACTGTTTGGCTTGAGTATCTTGTCCTCTCGCTCCTTCAACTTCTGCTCTCACCTCTTCAGAACACCCCAGAGTCTCCATCCTTACATCTGTATCTCCCACCCTCTGTTGCAGACTCACATTTCAGATTAACTGTGCAAATTACCCATATGAAGTACTAGGAAGTTACCTCAAAATTAACATACCTAGAAACAGGCACATCATCTTTCTGAGATGATTAAATAAAAATTAGCACTGTGCCTAGCAAGTAACAAGTACTCAAAGGGAAGCTTTGTATTTCCCTTTTCTCCCCCAGCCTCCCCATTAAACAGTTTTAATGGGGCCATACTGCTTTTTATCTTCTATGGCTCACTTCTGCCTAATGAAACACAGAAAGCCCTAAATTCAAGACCTGACATTCAAGCCCCTCCAAAAAATGACACCGCCACAGGTTTATATTCACTGCTTCCCTGCTCATGCCCTAACTTCACTTGTGCTAGTTTTTTGCCTATTTCTCTCTCAGCTCTTTTCACAGCTCCTTCTCTCCTCTGCTCTGGAGTGTCTGGATTGCAGGAAGCTCCATTTTCCAGATTCCCTTGCCAACTGGCTTCCCAGTAAGACACAAAAGACCTAGGGGCAAAAGGAGGAGAGAAACCAGGGTAGTTCTCTCTTCTGCCTTGGTTTGGGCTGCGGCCCCACCATGTTCCAAGCCCCCACCAGCCAGATGACTCGGGCTTCCAGGTTCTGGTAACACCATCTCCCATTGTCCCTCTGGCACTAGGGGTGACAGGTTTCCTACTGTTGTAGTATCTGAGTTGCCAACACTTTCAGCATTTCTGTTCCCTGTGGAACAATTCCCTGTATTAAATTCTCTAGAGTGATGTGTTTTTCTGTCTGAACCTGACTGATACATTTCAGCCAAACCAAACTACTCAATCTGAGCGTTCAATCGACATATACTGAGTTGTATGCACATTAAGTACTGTGACAGGTTCACCCTTTATGTCTTTGTTCATATGGTTAATTCCACCTAAAATATCTTTCCGGCCTCCATTTCACCTGACAAAATAGTAATGACGTGAAGCCTGTTCAGCAGCCAACACTTTGAGCATCTCCTCTGAGCCAGGCACCACACTAGGTGCTGGGGTGCACAGGAAAGGCAGTCATCCTAGCCACCACAGAGCTGATAGTCCACATGCTTCAGAACACCTTTTTCAGACTGTCTCCACTGATGTGTATACTCCCATTAGCCTGTGCTTATTTTTCCTCCACTTATTTCTATTTGATAAATGTCTATATAGCACTTAAGAGTCAAGGACTACTCTAAGGACTTAAAAATAAAACTTTTAAGTGAGAAACTGAGACACAGGTTAACCTGTAGTCACAGAATTAGTAAGCGTACATCTCTTTGTCATACTTTTATTCTTGTCTTATACTACAGCTGTCTGCACACCTCTTTCAGCATCACTAGCAGAAATTGCTGGACTTGTTCTCTTTCTTCTGTAGTTACAGGACACTTGATTTTTAGCTGACAGTGTGGCCACCTGAGCGAAAAGCTGTAATTCCCACCTTCCTATGGGATGTGAGTAGAAAGAAGTGGTATGTGTAACTTTTAGGAACTGTCCTTCAGAGTTGGATGAGGTTGGAGTAGGTATATTGACCAGAAGCAGCCATCTTGGAGCAGGAAGTGGAAGCTGCATTTTGAGGATGGAAGAATAAGAAGGCCGAGGTGCGGTGGCTCATGCCTGTAATCCTAAACTTTGGGAGGTCGAGGTGGGCGGATCACCTAAGGTCGGGAGTTTGAGACCAGCCTGACCAATATGGAGAAACCTCATCTCTACTAAAAATACAAAATTAGCCACGTGTGATGGTGCATGCCTGTAATCCTAGCTAGTCAGGAGGCTGAGGCAGGAGAACTGCTTGAACCCGGAAGGCGGAGGTTGTGGGGAATCAAGATTGTGCCATTGCGCTCCAGCCTGGGCAACAAGAGTGAAACTCTGTCTCAAAAAAAAAAAGAAGAAGAAGGAGGAACCTGGATCTCTCATGATTAAGTAGCTGCTATTCCCTGGTAGCTGCTATTTTTACATGAGAGAGAAAAAGCTTTTATCTTATAAAGTCCACTGTTACTGTGGGTGTCCTGTCATACAGCCGAAACCAATCCTAATTAATAAAACCACCAGTCTGTTCTCCTTGTCCCTCACTAGGCTCAACTTTTAAGAAAATGCACTCTATCTCACTCATGTTTGTATTTCCTTCGTGCATGGTTCATTGCGCAAACTACTACTCAAAAGTTACATATTGAAGGCGAATGGATTATGAAATATAAACTGATGGATGTAGAAGGCCCCAAATAAGGAGGAAACTGGTATGAAACCGCTCCTGACCTCTGGTCTTTTAGAATCTTTTAGAATCTGTATTGGTCACAGGTGACAAAAAGATGGGAGTGTCTCATCCTTTAAGGCAGCTTCCGCTTTGTCAGTACCTTCCTTGGGTCCTAGGTATGAGGTAGAGCTGTAGAAGAGAGCACAAAGAAACTAGGTCTTCAAACATGAACACCTTCAGCTGTCCCCTCTCTACCTTCATGCTTTTATGTCTGCCCCCTTCCCTCTTGCCTCAGGACAGCCATTTTTCTACCATTCCTAGGCTAACCATTTCACCTGACTGCCAGGACATCTTTGCATCTTAACGTTCTCCTCTGTAAAATGGGGATAATGCACACTTCTTAGAATTAGGGGATAAATGGTAAAGGTTAAATAAAGTTTCTGGCATAAAGCAGGTGTTCAAAAAATGTTAGGTGTTTCTCTTTTCCTCTTGACTCCCTTCTCCTCCAGAGGAAACTTGCTCCGTTGGTTCTTGGGCAAACACCTTTCCCCTGCATCTCTTCCTATCTCTCTGGACACCTTTTCCTGGTCTCTTTGAAGGACTTGTTCTTTGCCTGTCCTTCAAATGTCTGTGCTGGGTTTCTGTCCTCAGCCCTCATCTTTTCTTGCTGTACACTCTCCCTGCAAGATCTCATCTATGTCCAGAGCTTCAAGTGCCACCGGTAGGATAATGAAATTTATATCCCAAGCATAGATCTGTCTCCTGAGCTGCAGACCTTCTCTTCTTTTCCTTCCCTCTCCCTATACATGTCCCTTCCTATAATTCTCCTCCTGATATTCTTTCATTCTATAAATACTTACTGAGAGGCTGTTATGTGCTTGGGATTGTATATCCAGCTGCCAGATGTACATCTCCAGGATGTTCCACAGAGACCTCAAACTCAACATCTGCAAATCTGAACTCATTTCCACCCCCATCCCCAAACCCAATTCTCTCACCTTTATTTGTGGTCTCGGTGACTACTTTAGCACCCACCCATCTGCCTAATTAGAAGTGGGAGTCATTCTGACTGCTCCCTCTCTCTCCTTTACATCCCTAATTCATCAAGGCCTATCTATTTGGCCTCCCTTGAAACATCTCCAGTTTGTATACTTAACTTGCTGTCCAAACCACCTCCCTGGTTCCAGCCCTCATCATTTTCTTACCTAGATAGCTCCAATTGCCTTGGACTGGTCTTACAGCCTCCGGTTTTGTTATTCCAATTCGTGATCCCTGTTGCAGCCAGACAGATGATACAAAACACACATCTAATCCTGCTGCTTCTCAACTAGAAACTATTCAGTGGTTTCCCATTGTCTTTAAGGTTAAAGTCCACACACTTCAACACAGTGTACAAGACATACAGGATATAATCTCTGCTGGAATAACTCTGAAAAGAGGTATTTGGTTTCTATGTTTCTCCAGTAGTATCAGGAGGAGTTCCTAGAGGTGCTTAACAGATGGGCTCCTAATGGGCTTATTAATCACTGAGATCCAGCATATAGTAGAGCATAAGGGATCAATAAATGTTTTTTAAAAACAAAGTTTGAGAAATCTTTAATGGATAAGCAGTATTGGAGCTACCTGTCTGAAAGTGATCCAGGAACAGGTAGATACTCTTTTTTCCTTCCTCCTTAGCATTAAGATTTTTTTTCTTGCTTTAACTTTTTAAAAATTAATTTTTTATTATAAAGATAAGATGGGGGCTGGGCACAGTGGCTCACGCTGTAATCCCAGCACTTTGGGAGGCTGAGGTGGGCAAATCATGAGGTCAAGAGTTTTTGAGACCAGCCTGACCAACATGGTGAAACCCCATATTGAATAAAATTACAAAAACTAGCTGGGTGTGGAGGGGGGCGCCTGTAATCCCAGCTACTTGGGAAGCTGAGGCATGAGAATCACTTGAACCCGGGAGGCAGAGGTTGCAGTGAGCAGAGATCATGCCACTGCTTTCCAGCCTGGGAGACAGGGCAAGACTCTCTCAAAAAAAAAAAAAAAAAAAAAAAAAAAGATAAGATGGGCTTATTAAGAAAAAAACCTGAAACATTACATACAGTATATAGTAAAAAGGAAGGCTCCCTCCCTTCATACCACTGCCTCCCCCTGACCTAGCACTACCCTAAAGTAACTGTTAACTGAATATCTTTCTAGAAATTATGCATATACAATGATAGTAATAAACATACATAATTACTACTGTTACTATGGGCATTATTTAGCATAAATGGAATCTCATTTAAAATATTCATCTGCATATCTTTTTTCTTATAATCTTGGATATTCTTCCACAGCAGTATATATGGATCTTTCTCACTTTTTAAAGGTGTGCATTGTATTTAATTCTATGCCTCTACCACACTTTCTTTGAACAGAATATTATGGACAATCATCTAGGCTATTTCCAGTTTGGGAGCCATTACAAACAATGCTGTGTTTCCTATTCATTTAAGGTAGAGATTCACCACTTTGGGAGGTCAAGGCGGGTGGATCATGAGGTCAGGAGTTCGAGACCAGACTGGCCAAGATGGTGAAACCCCATCTCTACCAAAAATACAAAAATTAGCCAGGTGCGGTGACACACGGCTGTAGTCCTAGCTACTCGAGAGGCTGAGGCAGGAGAATCGCTTGAACCTGGGAGGCGGAGGTTGCAGTGAGCCGAGATCATGCCATTGCCCTCCAGCCTGGGTGAAAGAGTGAGACTCCATCTCAAAAAAAAAAAAAAAAAAAAAAAGATAAAGTCAATCTTTCTAAATATGCAAAAATTATGTTAGAATATTAAAATAAGTATACATCACAACCAGATAGGATCATTTCAAGAATGTAAGATGAGTTAAATATTAGAAAATCTGTTAATATATCAGACAATATTAGATCAAAGAAAAATCCCCATAGTTGATAGACAAATAGGGATAGGTATTTTCTTAATGTGATACAATATGCATGTGTGTATGTCACACCAACCCCAAAAGCCAGCATCATGCTTAGTGGAGAAACATTTCCATTTCTATAATGACCAGAAACAAGTCAAAGAAGTCCACTCTCACCATTATTATGAAAAATTATTTAACATTTTCTGGACATACTGTACTCACTGATGCTATGACAGTAAACATAATATGAAGCATAACAATTAGAAAGGAAAATATAAACTTATAATCTGAGGCTATTTCCAGATAACACAACTTAGTCAACTGAAAAACTTTTCCTTTTTTAAATTCAGCCCCTTTGAAAAGTGTATAATTCAATGGATTTTTATATATTCACAATTGTGAAACTATCACCCCTACTTCCAGAACATTTTCATCATCCCAAAAAGAAACCCCATACCCATTAGCAGTCAGTCACTTCACATTCTCCCCACTTCCAATGCCTGGAAACCACTAATTTACTTTCTGTCTCTATGGATTTGCCTATTTCAGACATTTCATATAAATGGAATCACACAATATGTGGTCTTTTGTGGCTGACTTCTTTCACTTAGCATGTTTTCAAGGCTTATTAGTATTGTAACATGAATCACTACCTCATTCCTTTTTATTGCTGAATAAAATTTCATCAAATAGATATGCTAGATCTTGTATATCCAATCATCATTTGATGGATATTTGGATTGTTTTTACTTTCTGGTTATTAAAAACAATGTTAGCCGGGCACAGTGGTTCACACCTGTAATCTGAGCACTTTGGGAGGCTGAGGCAAGTGGATAACTGGAGCCCAACAGTTCGAGACCAGCCTGGGGCAACACAGCAAAACCCCATCTCTACAAAAAATACAAAAATTAGCTGGGCGTGGTGGTGCATGGCTGTAGTCCCAGCTACTTGGGAGGCTCAGATGAAAGGATCCCTTCAGATTGGGAGGTTGAGGCTACAGTGAGCTGTGACCATGCCACTGTACTCCACTGCACTCCAGCCTGGGCGACACAGCAAGACCCTGTCTCAACCACCACAACAAAAATAATGCTGCTATGGATATTCCTGTACACATTTTTGTGTGGACATTTTTTTA
The DNA here is from genome assembly GCF_009761245.1 of Sapajus apella. Classification (NCBI taxonomy): domain Eukaryota; kingdom Metazoa; phylum Chordata; class Mammalia; order Primates; family Cebidae; genus Sapajus; species Sapajus apella. Next base: position 7,075,514 of record NW_022437004.1, on the reverse strand, counting down.
GTTTTCTTGGGGATATACCTAGGAGTGGAATTGCTAGGTCCTATGGTAACTCTAATATTTAATTTTTTGAGGAATTGCCAAACTGTTTTCCAAAGAAGCCACACATTTTACAGCCCCACTGGTATTGTATGAGAGTTCCAATCCTTGCCAATGCTTGCATTGTCTTTTTTTTTATTATTTTTATTTATTTATTTATTTTTTTATAAAGATAGGGTTTCACCATGTTGGTCAGGCTGGTCTTGAACTCCTGACCTCAGATGATCCACCTGCCTTGGCCTCCAAAGTGCCTGGATTACAGGCATGAGCCACTATGCCCAGCCTATCTGTCTTTTTTTTCTAGCCATCCTACTGGATGTGAAATGGTATCTCATTGTGATTTTGAACTGAAAAACTATTTTAAATAGTAAGATAATTTAATGAGATATAAAATTATTATTTAAAATATCAAAAGCCTTCTGATATATAAATAATAACCAGTTACAAAATATAGTGGAGGAAACAATTCCAAAAAAAAAAAAAAAAGATAAACTATCAGGGAATAAAGTTAAAAAAAAGTCAAGATACACACTCCAGAAGAGCACATACAATGATAGTAATAAACATACATAATTACTACTGAACAATGAAAAGGCATAGGTGTTCTTTATTTCCTCTTGCTGCTCTTACACAGGAAGACTCAACATCCTAATTGCTTCAATTCTCATTCTCCTCCCCCCCCCCCCCCCCCCCCCCCCCAGCAGAGTCTGGCTCTGTCATCCAGGCTGGAGTGCAGTGGCACAATCTCAGCTCACTGCAACCTCCACCTCCCAGGTTCAAGGAATTCTCGTGCCTCAGCCTCCCAAACAGCTGGGATTACAGGCATGTGCCACTACGCCCAGCTAATAGAGACAGGGTTTCGCCATGTTGGCCAGGCTGGTCTCAAAACAACTGGCTTCAAGTGATCCGCCCATGTTGGCCTCCCAAAGTGCTGGGATTACAGGCATGAGGCACAGCACCTGGCCCAATTCTGTTTTAATCTATAAATATAACATGACTCCAACAAAAATACCTCCTAAAATTAGAGCCAGACTAGCTGTAGCTAAAGCTAATGTGAAATGATGATAAAGAATTGTGGCTTTACCCATAGACCCAGCCTTCGTGGGTTCTCATCCAGGCTTGCCACTTATTAGCTGTGTATCCTTGCACAAGTAACTTAACCTCTCTGTCTCAGATGCCTCTTCCATGAAAGGGGATAAAAATATCTGCCTGGTAGGGCTGTCAAGAGGATTAAATAAAGATACATAGAGCACTGAGAATAGTAGCTGGCATATAACAAATGCCAAATAAGTTCTAACTAATATTATTAGATGGGAAAAATAATAATTCAAGAATGGGTAGAAAAATCTTTAAACAAAAGTAATGAGGACTGACCCTACTAGATATTAAAACAGCACAGTTCTAGTGAATCAAAATTAAGACAGAAAGGTCAATGGAATAGAGCAGAGAATCTAGAAACCCATATGCAACAGAGAATCCAGAAACCCATATACATGTGGGAATTTAGGAAATTATAAATGTGGCACTTCAAATTACGCTGTGTAGGAGTGTTCATTAAAAGTGATTTTGGGACAAAACTTCCACTTCACTCCTTACACAAAAACACATTCCAGATGAAGCAAAGATAAAACCATAAAAGGAAAGCCATTAAAGAAATTACTTAATAATCTGAGTGTAGTATGACCCCAAACCTAGAAGCCATAAAAGATTGATAAATCCAAATACATGAATTTTTATAAGACAGAAAAACAAAATACCACAAATGGAGTCAAATAACAGACTGAAGAAGAATTATAATATATGTCACAAAGGGCTGTTTTTCATGATACCATAGAAAAATGAACACAACTCAAGAACAGATAAATTATGGAAAAAATTTACAAATTATTCTATGTATGGAAAGATAATCATCTTGATTCATAATAAAAGACACAGCCCAGGCGTAGTAGCTCCCGCTTGTCATCCCAGCACTTAGGGAGGACAAGATGGGAGGATCACTTGAGCCCAGGAGTTCAAGACCAGCCTAGGCAACATAGCGTGACCCCCATCTCTACAAAAAAATTTAAAAATTGGCTGAGTATGTTAGCATGTGCCTGTAGTTCCAACTACTTGGGATGCTGAGGTGGGAGGATTGCTTGAGCCCAGGAAGTTGAGTGTGCAATGAGCCACTGCACTCCAGTCTGGGCAACAGAACAAGGCTGTCTCAAATATAGTAATAATAATAAAATTTATTTAAAAATATATGTACATGAATTAAAATCACAGCTAGAAGCCACCTTTTGAGAACATATGGGTTGTGTGGAAACAAACACTCTCACATTGCTAGGGAGAGAAAAATGGATACAATGTCTATGAAGCAATTTGCCAATATCTATTAATGTACAGATTAAGAATACACAAACCTTTGAACCAGCAATTCAACTTTCTTCTTCTTCTTCTTTTTTTTTTTTTTTTTTTTGAGATGGAGTCTCGCTCTGTTGCCCAAACTGGAGTGCAGTGGCACGATTGACTCACTGAAGCCTCCACCTCTCAGGCTCAAGTGATTCTCCTGCCTCAGCCTCCCCAGTAGCTGGGATTACAGACGTGTGCCATCATGCCTGGCTAATTTTTGTATTTTTAGTACAGATGGGGTTTTGCCATGTTGGCCAGGCTGGTCTTGAACTCCTGACCGCAGGTAATTTGCCCGCCTTGACCTCCTCCCAAAGTGCTGGGATTACAGGCGTGAGTCACTGTGCCAGCCGCAATTCAACTTTCTAGGAATCTGTCCTACAGACAGATATACTTGGGTACAATAATATAAGAACGAGGATGTTCACTGATGCATTGTTTGTAATAGGAAAATACTGGAAATCTAAATGTCCAGTTATTGGGACTGTTAAATCATTACCATACGTATGCACAATGGAACAAGGCAGCTCTATATGTATTCCTAAGTAAAACAAGTATAGCATACAATCATTTGTGTTTTTAAAAGGATACATATCACATATATCAATAGCATTAATGTTATGACATAATAGATGTTAAAAATGCTGACATGATACCCATTTTTAGACTGCATTCTAGCCCGGGCAATAATGCAACACCCCTGTTCTCTCTCCCTCTTCCTCTTCCTCTTTCTTCCATTCCTTTATTCTTTTTTTTTTCCTTTTTCTTTTTTTTTATTCTTTTTCTTTCTCTCTTTCTTCAAAAAAAAAAATGCTGACGTGATCATAAAATAAATCTGAAAATATTTCCAAGAAACCATTACCACTAATGGCTTGTAGAGAGAATTGCAAGGCTGGCCTATAAGAATAACAAGGATGTTTACTTTTCCCTGTACCCTTTTTGACAATTTTGGATTTTACATCTTTTGTGTGAATTATCTTTCATTGTATTTTATGAGTTTTAAGGTTTCATTCATTCCTTATTTGCTAAGCTTGTGCAAAGCTAAGAGTTGTCAGAAAAAGAGATACAGTAATTCCTGTCCTGAGGAGCTGATGGGCAGTGGGCCTTGGACCTCTTTGCACTGAAATAATGGGGGAGGAGAGAGGGCGACCTTAGAAATGCAGATTCCTGGGCCCATCCCAGACTGACCGAATTAGAGTCCCACAGTGACAGCAGAATCTCCATTTTTGACAGGCTCCCGCTGGCATTCGAGTGCCTGCTCATCTGGAAGCCTCCATGCTGCAGAGGTAGTCAGCTGGCACAGTCCACGCAGGGCGTAGACGCGTTTTCTCGTCCCTCCTTTGCAGCCACAGCCCGGCTCAAGGCGCGGAGGTGTCACCCGAGATTCGGGCCTCCCCTGCACTCTTCTTTAGGCCAAAACCGCGATCCCTTGCTTTTTTGTCGCTTCTTTTCCTTTGCCGCTGCCACTGCTCTTCTCAGGACTTAGATCGACTGCCAAGTCGGCTGAGCCGGACCTTGCGCCACCGAGGCTCGGGGAGCTAAGGGGCGCGGGACCCTGCGACCCGCTTGAGAGGAAAGGACCGTAATGCAGTGACTGCGAGAGCAGGGCAGGGAATGAGAGACGAATTAAGCTGTTTAGCAAAAAAGAAAAGAAGAGAAAAAGCAGACATGATTGGGGCAGAAGATAAATTGTAGGGGGACGGGGAGAAAAAACACCACGACTCCGCCGGGACTCGAACCCGGAACCTTTGAATGCCTTCAGCCTCTAGAAGTCCAATGCGCTATCCATTGCGCCACGGAGCCACCTGTTGGAGTCTCGGCGCATCTGCCATGTTAAGCCAGAGGCGACGGTCCCGCTCTCTTCCGACCGCCTTTCCACTAGTCAGTGTCGAGACCCCGCCGCCGCGCTCAGGGCACTGCCATCCGTCTTAGACACTGGCCGCAGGCTCCCCACCTCCCCGCAGTGGTCGCCCCTCAACTCCGTCGGCGACCCAGTTGAGCGAAGGGCGGCCGCAGTCTGCCGTCCCGGCTGGTCGGTGTGAGGGCACCGCAACGCGCTCTCCTGCCGGGTCCGGGCCCAGCCGTACAAATCACGGTCGCGCTTTTCCCTCCCCGGCTCCCTTCCTGCCCCAAGAGCCCCGCCTACCAGGTCTCTCCGGCGGCCGCTCCCGCCCGGCCGGGACCCCAGAGTTGCAGGCCCAGGCCGGCCGTTGCACCGTTGAGCCGGGTCGGTGACGCCGAGCACTTACATCGCGCCAGCGAGCGGCAGAGGCCGAGCGGCCGCCCCTTGGGCTACGAGACGTAGGCTGCGACCCCTTCTCCGGCCTGGGCTCTTCCCTCGCGGCCCGGGCCGCCTAGACCTGCGGCGGCGAGGGCCTGCCGCGGCGAGGTCTGTGTGCGTGCTTGTGCGTGTTTATTTGCGCGGGGATCGGAAAAACGGGGTTTGGGTTGCATTTCGCTCCCCACAGACCCAGAGCCGAATTTCTGAGGTATCCGGGCTCTGGTGGACTGAGGGGGGCGACGCGCCCCGCTCCGCGGCATCCTCCGAGAGGTCGTTTTGCCCCCAGCACCTGCCTCCGAGGACGCTGCGCAGCCGTCCCGAGCTCGCGCGCCGGGGGCCCGCGGCTGTGTGGGCGGCACCTGGGAGGGTGACAGCACGCGTGGGAGCGCTGGGAGCATGCGTGTGCGGGTGCATGCGGCCGGAGGGCGCGCTCCCGAGCGCGGCCGCAGGGTTTCCCGGGGGTGCGGGCGGCGGGGACGGCAAAAGGCTTGGCGTCGCTGCCCGGAAGGGTGCGGTCGCCACGAATTTCAGAAGTGGCTGGGTGGGGGTTAGCGGGTCTCCAGTGTCCGCAGTGATCCCCATCCGCAAGACCCCGAAGCCCTTTGAAATAGACGGGCTAAATAAAAGCCGCATGGTTGCTATGCAACTGCCGCAGCGAAACTGAACGCCCCGCCCCGCTCCAATTAGCTTTCCGCCGTCCCGGCCCCGCCTACGGAGGATTCGCAGGGCTGCCGCTGGGCGCGCTCTCTTGCTCGTCCAAAGCTTGTTTCTGCACCAAACCCGCCAGCCGCCGCCCACCCAGTGCTCCACCCCTACCCCCCAGCCTCGCTGCAGAATAGTCTCTGGCAGAGTTCAAAAAGGGAAAGGGAACTCCCGGGAAGAGTAGTGTGGTAGGGATTTTACGGTCTTAAATATTTAACCCCAAGACTAAGTTATGAGGCGGGTGCACACTACTGTCTCCTTTAGAATATAAAGGAAGGAAACCAGCTAAGACAGGTTAAAGAACTCGTGTAGGGACACCTAGCTAGTGAGCGTGGAGAACTGTGAAGAAGCTGATGTTTTGTTATGTTTGCAAACTAACACGTTAGCTTTCAGAGTTTCGTCAATGCTGACAGAACACCCCAGACTTCTGAGTCAGAGATAAAAGACTATTACAGCAAAAGCAGTAGCCAGAGCGTCACCATGTTTATGTTGGCTCCCTGGACCCTAATTCTCACAGGAACAAAGCACACGCCCAGATGCATGCTTACACACAAGACGGTTGCATTATAGAAGAGGTATGCTGAGCTTGGGGAACCCACCATGTTATAGTGAGCAGTAACCAAGCCTGTTCTTTGTTCCGTAGGGAGACGTTATGTCATCCCTCAAGATTGCTCGCCGCAAACACAACGCTGAGAAATGGCCCAAGTGAAGTGTGATCAGGGTCTTGCGTTCTTGGCACATTGCAAGAACGTGCAAGGACGCTAATGGTAAATCACTTCTCCAAACAGTAAGTGGCAGAATGCTGTTTGGTGCCAGGCTTATTTAATTCTGCTGTAATGTAAACAAAATTTCTTGACAGCATGCTTTATGTGTGTGTGTGTGTGTGTGTGTGTGTGTATAAAACATTGTTATGCCCCTTTAATGAAATAAAATGTTTTCACATTGCATTCATGGGGAATTCTCACATGGATAAAATTAGCCCTTAAAATGAAATATGGTATTAAATTGTATTTATTTAAACAAATCTTTTTCGAATTCTGAAATACGCCAGGCACTGGTGGCATCTCAGAGTCTCCACTGGTCCTAGGAGTTGCTCACAGCCCAATGGGAGAGGAGATGCTCTGTGTGCCTGTGGGAAAACCATACGGAGGAATTCTGCCAGTGGTGTTGGAGCCAATTCTCAAATGATGAGGAGTTCTTGACGTGATTAAGTGACAATTGAGACTCATACATAAAAATTCTGGAAAGGAGGAATTGGGAATGAAACGATGTACTACGGAAAGATGTGTATGTGCTTAATTCCACTTAATGAATCAAATGAATAATTTTAGATATTCCTTCTACTAGATGAGACCAAAATAAATCTTATATCATGGAAAATATTGGAGATACAGTGTTAGCAGTGAGTGTGGGAAAACCAGGCTTGAGTGCAGCCTCCTGTGAGCTATCAAGGTTGTAGTTTTTGTGCTCTGCAATTAGAAGACTCCTTTGGGAGGCTGAGGCGGGAGGATCACTTGAGGTCAGGAGCTTGAGGTTACCGTGACCTATGATCGCACGACTGCACTCCAGCCTGGGTGACAGAGTGAGACCCTGTCTCAAAAAAAAAAGAAGAAGAAGAAGACTGGGAAAGTCACAGCCAAACATGGTCAGGTGTGTGGTGGTTCCCTGAACAATTAATAAGCAGTTTATAGGTAGCAATGTTACCATGTAAGAAAAATGAAGAGTATTTAGTTGCCATCTGGGGAGAAAGATTTGGTGGGTTTTGTCTTCCCTTTTCTAATCTGGCTGAATTTTCTCAGGCTGTATGTACAGTAAACAGCCATTATACAACCTGAGCCAAGAATTCTCGAAAGTGAAAAGGCAACTTCTTCCTTTCTGCCAACAGAGGGAGTCAAAGCATGGTTTATAACCACCTTCAATTGGGTTAATTTCTGCACATCTGCATTTTGACTTTGCTGGAGAGCAAAGCCCTAAATTAAACACAGCTTCATGTTGGTGTTTTTGTTTTGTTTTGATTTTTTGAGACAGAGTCCTGCTCTGTCACCCAGGCTGGAGTGCAATGGTGAGATCTTGGCTCACTGCAATCTCCACTTCCCTAGTTCAAGTGATTCTCCTGCCTCAGCCTCCCAAGTAACTGGGATTACAGGAATGTGCCACGGATAATTTTGTGTTAGTAGAGACAGGGTTTCACCATGTTGTCAGGGCTGGTCTCGAACTCCTGACCTTTTGGTCCGCCTGCCTCAGCCTCCCAAAGTGCTGAGATTATAGGCGTGAGCCACCGCACCCAGCATGTTGGTGTTTTAAAGTTTAGATGCATTATACATCTTTGGGAATCTGCAGTAACACCTTTAATGTTGGTACAGCAGGATTATTTTTAAGTTACTATGTGGTTGGTGATTTCAGCCTTCCCAGAAGCTCTAGAAATTAACTGTACTTCCGCTGTATATATTTTTTCACTAGCTTTGCTTTACTCCAGAGCGATAGGGTTGTGGAGTACCAGTTCAATTCAATTCAATGAATATTTAGGGACAATACAGTTAGGCCTACTGTGGGAATAAAGTGAAAGTTTAAGACGTCATTCCTACCTTCAAGGACACTCCAAATTTCTTAGGAGAAATACAGTCTATGAATGTGAAGCAATAAGTAAATGAAGCACCCTAGCATGTGAAAAAGTGGCAAAATAATGGGGTATCCCTACCAGTAAAAATTTTTGGAGTTTGCATCCACAAAGAATAAGCATGCACTATTGTACTAATTATAAAACATACCGAAAAAGGAATTTTTAAAGGGTGAGCTTGCTAAAAAACAAAAACTGATAGTAGGGGTTAAGAGTACAGCCTGTGGAGTCAGGCCCCTGTTGTTCAACTCTTGGTTCTACCTTTATTTGCAGGACAGGATCCTTAACTTCTGTGCCTGAAAAATTATAAGATTATTATGAGAATTGCAAGTGTTAATCCTCTCAAGGATTTATCTCAGTCCTGGTACATGGTAAGTGTGTAACAAACATTTGCTTTTCTATTAGTAAGCAACTCTCAATAAAGAAATCCCACATCCTGCAGAAACAAAGGACAGTACAGATACAGCATCAGCTAAATTTGTTGCAACTGGAGGGACATTCTACAGCTCCCTACCCCACTCCTACTCAACTGTACATTTCATTTCTGTTACCAAACAGAACACAGCTTCTCAGATTGAAAATTCTACCTTCAGCGTCAATTCCTCACAGTTCTCAGTTTTAGAACCTTAGGCACATTTTTATTTTATTTTATTTGAGTGTGGGCCGACCCCCGCCCAGCCACTCAGGCAGGCAGGAGGGAGTGCACACATTTTTATTTTCATTTGTCCCACCGCATGATTTCCTAATACAAGGATACCGTCCACCCTTAGGACTTAATAAGACTCATTTCTTGCTGGATAAAATCTACTCACAACATTGAAATGAAGGCCTTTTTTATCCTAAAATCTATTCAAAACATTGCAATGAAGGCCTTTTTCATCTGAAAATGTCTTAGTGCTGAGTTTGATTATTGAGCCAGGCCAATAGCCAAACCACATTAGGTGGCCAAGAATAGGGGAAGGAAAAGAAAATATTCTGGGATGAAGAAAAGCAGGCATCAAGACAAAAGTGAGGGTTGAGTGGGTCCTTATGGAAGTACAGTTTGGGGTGATGGAGGATGTGTCAACAGATGAGGTTGGGAAGGTAGGCTCCAGGCCAGATATGGCAAAAGGGGTTAGGGCAGACTTGATTCAGGATAAGGAATGTGGCAATGGTTCCCATCTGGCATGAGAAAGGCTGTGCTTTAGAGTGGTTACTATAGGAGGGGATGTGTAGGCTGAATGGAATGGGCTAGAGGGTTAGGAAGACTGCTGCATCCTATTTAATTTTAATGATTTCTTCATCTCTTCAGCAAGCTGTCTGAGGGTCTAGTTGTATTGATCTCAGGGCATACAAAGGTGAAAAAAGCATGTGCTTGGCCTACAAGTTTTATAGAAAGGATGACAGGCCAGGCTTGGTGGCTCACGCCTGTAATCCTAGCACTTTAGGAGGCCGAGGCGGGTGGATTGAGCTCAGAAGTTTAAGACCAGCCTGGCCAACATGGTAAAGACCCATCTCTACTACAAATACAAAAATTAGCCAGGTGCAATAATGCATGCCTTTTGGGAGGCTGAGACAGGAAAACTGCTTGAACCCAGGAGGCAGCAGTTGCAGTGAGCCAAGATCAACTGGGAGTCCCTGAACAAAAAAAAAAGAAAGAATGTCAGGTACACAAAAAGCTGTGATGTAAAGTAAAAAGGTCTTTAAGTGAGGTACAGGTATGGTAATATGGGACTTCAGGGAAGAGAGAGATTACATTCTGAGAGAGGGAATTAAGGAGGGAGGCTGCATTTAAAATGAGCTATCTAACCTAGGACTGACTGGCATACAAGGAATGCTGTGGCTGGGGCACAGGAGTAGAAACCAGACTCAAGGGATGTGAGGAAGAGGATAGGTCAAGGCTGGGAAAATGATGGAGGCTGAGCAGTTCAGTGCACAGTGTCTACAAGAGTGCCACAAACGTGGCCTTGGTTGCAGCACATGCCGGTAAAGGTCATTGGGGTTCGGAATACTGGTGACAAAGTCAGGCATGGTTCTGTGCCGTTAGCCTGTTCACAAGAGGACAAGAATCACAGCTAAGGATAAAGGGAAGATGATCTGGCCCCAAAAGGGGAGGGCTTGGGAGACTGATTGAAAGACTTAGCCTGGTAGGCTGGTATTTATAGAAGAGGTCTAGTCGTGAAGGAAAACTGAGGCAAATGCAGGTATATTATATCTGAGGCAGGCAGCACCACCTCCAGATCTCATGGCTGGTTGCCTGGGGCTGCTGACCAGGCTTCCAAGTAGTAGGGCTCAGGAAGAATGTAGGACTATCTTGTAAGCGGCAGTTACCTGTCTCTGGTGTTGAGATGGCTGAACAAAGACTGAGCCTTACTTGGGGCTTCAAGGCTGACCAGGCTGGTGCCTGCACAAACAAAATACCATATTCATTCATTTAAGCATTGAGATTAGCCAGGCTCTCCACAAGCCTGTGGGGACACTTGGGTGAAGAAAACAAATGCCGCCCTTGCTACCATGGACCTTGCAATCTTGAGCAAAGTCAGATGGCAGAGCATGGATGAGTGTAAGAAATAGGCATGACTTAGGAGATACAGCCGAGAAAGTCAGCAGGACAAAGATCCCAAAGCGCTTCAAATGCAAGGCTAAGGAGCTTGTCTTGAGCAGCCCCATGCCACCTCCTCTGAGAATTTTCCCAGACATTCGTCTGCAGCCTAGTCTGGTGGTGGTAGGGAGGGACTCCTGGGTTCCTAGAGTACTTTCAAAGCTCTAATTTTCTATGTGGTTTTCTGTCTCTTCTCTCAGACAGTAAGTATCTTAGGGGAGTGGGAAGAAGGTGGGGGGAACATGTCTTCTTTTTCTTTATCTGTGTAACCTCAATCCCTAGCATTGTGGCTAGATTACAACAAGCAGCTTTGGATTTTGATTGAAAAAATGAATGAGCCCTGTAGGCCGTAAGGAACCTACTTGACTATGTGCCTAGCTTATCTTTTGCGTTAGAGCAGAAGCTCTTGAAAGCCAAACATCCATGCTTTCTAGCTGTTTTGTAGTTCTCCCCGAGGCTTAGCAGAATGCCCTGTACACTGTGGACACTCCATAAGTGCCTTATTGCCTTTGTGGAAGTAGAAGTTGATCATCAGTGTCCTAATTTCTGCTTTCAGTGACTCAATTTGGGGGAGTAGGTCCTAAATTTCTTCCCCTCAGAATGACATCTCTGCCTTTCAAGTTCTCAACAAGCTAGTAGGGTGACTTTTTGGTAAGTGTGTTTGGGAGGAAAGGCATTCTGAGCCCCAGTCCTGTGCCTCACAACAAATAACTGTCTATTAAAGCTTAGTGAATATTAACTGTTTAGCAGTTGAAAATAATAATGAAGCAATAATAACATCACACCAGGCACTTTTCTGGGTTCTTCATGTATCTCAGACCTCGCTTAATCTTCATAACAACCCTCTAAGATAGGCAGGATCATTGCCTCATTCCAAGATGGGAAGGCAGACCACAAGGAAAGCAGCAGGATTGAATTCAGGCATCTGTCCCCAAGTTCAAAGGTATCCTGGACTTCAGTGGTTTCTCCTAGGAAAGAGATCAGGAGAGAATTGGCAGACAGCTAGGAACAGACTTGTTAGACCAGTGGTCTTCAAACTCTGTCATGCTCTAGAATCGTGATGCCCAGGATGCACAGTAGGCCAGTTAAATCAGAATTTCTGGGGATGGGACCCTGGCATCAGCATTTTTTAAAACTCCCTAGATGATTCTCTTATATAGCCAAATTTGTAAATAATGCCCTCTGCCTTCCTACAAAACTGCTGACCATGGACCAGAAGCATCAGCATTACCTAGGAGCGGATTAGAAGTCCAGGATTTCAGGCCCCACCCTAGACCTGCTGAATCAAATCACTAAGATCCCCTATGTGACTCATTTGCACTAAAGTTTAAGAGGCAGTGGTTTAGGGCTTAGGTATTTAAACTGTCATTATTCCACTTGGTCTTCTGTTATTAGCATTAATTTAAGTCCTTAATAAGCAAATCTCAAAACTCCATCAATAAGCTCAGAATTAATCTGATATATTGGCCCAAAAAATGACTTCAGAGGAAAATAGGACCTTTTACTTCTCATTGTGTGGGGCAACTGAGGAAGAAAAGTTATATTGCTAATGGTGTCTAACAGAATGTAGGTTCAGTCCAATCTAGAAGAAGGCAGCTCCTGGCTGCCGTCCTTCTTCTGAGTCAGAAGATCAGGCCTACGACTTCAGTTAGGTGATGACCATAGTTGAGTACCAAGCTGACTGATAAAGAAAATCCCCCAGCCAGAGGTATCTAAACTTTCATGACTTCTGTTGTTTCCCTGTAGTATGTTCCTGTTAAAGACCCACAAATGACACCAACAATTCCTGTCCCAATTGAGATCTTGTCATTCAGCTTTCTGAATCTAACTATATACATTGCCCACTTTTTAGTTTAGTTTTGTTCTTTTTCTTTTTTTTTTTTTTTTTTGAGATGGAGTTTTGCTCTTTTTCCCCAGGCTGGAGTGCAATGGCGTGATCTCAGCTCACTGCAACCTCCACCTCCCAGGTTCAAGCGATTCTCTCACCTCAGCCTCCGGAGCACCTGGGATTACAGGCGTGTGCCACTATGTCCTGCTAATTTTGTGTACTTAGTAGAAATGGGGTTTCACCATGTTGGCCAGGCAGGTCTCAAACTCCTGACCTCAAGTGATTGGCCCACCTCCGCCTCCCAAAGTGCTGGGATTACAGGCATGAGCTACCACGCCTAGCACTTTTTAGTTTTTATTTGCTTTAGGTTATAACTAAATAACTGAAACTTGGAACTAGACTCAGAATGTATCTTAGTTCATCTGAAGGACATGGGGCCCACTGGGATGCTTCTCACTATTTCACTATTTTTTGGTCCTTGCCCACTTTTTCCTTGAAATGATTCATTTTGTGTATTTTATGATAGCTCAAGACATCAGGTAGCTAGTCACAACCAGCAGCAAATGCACTGGCTGAAATCGCCTTCCTTGCTCTGGAATGTCTGCCCTTGAATGCAAATTAATTTACTTCTGGATCCCTGACGGTGTGATCGTATGACTGTGAATTCATCTGTAGAATGGTAAGGTCAGCATGCCTTTTTTCTCCTGTCTCCAGTAGCAGACTGCAAAATGACCAGAAAGGGGAGGGCTACTTAGCATCAAGTTTTTCCACACTAGTAATGGAGAGATGCTATGGTTTGGATGCAGCTAGTTGTCCCCACTAAAACTCAAGTTGATATTTGATCCCCAGTGTGGCAGTGTTGGAGGTCAGACCTAGTGGGAGGTATTAGGATAATGACAAGGGATCCTTCATGAATGGCATGGTGCTATTCTCCTGGTAGTACATGAGTTCTCTCTGTTGCTAGACTGGATTACTTCTCATGGATATGGATTCGTTCCCATGGAGTGGGTTATAATAAAGATAGGATGCTCCTCAAGTTTTTCTCCCTCTTCACACATGTCCACTTCCTTTTGATCTCCTCTGCCATATTGTGATATAGCACAAAAGCCCTTGCTGGAAGCCCAGGGCCATGCCCTTGAACTTCTCAGCCTGCAGAACTGTGAGCTAAACAAACCTCTTTTCTTTATAAATTACCCAGTCTCCAGTATTCTTTTATACCAATGCAAAACAGACTAAGGGCAGAAGCATAAAGAGAGAAAGAGAGAGGCCATCCCTCCCCCCTGTTTCTCTGGATTATCTTACTTGCTGGCCAAGGGTTTGTCATTTCTACACCTGTGGCAAACAATAATGATACATGGAAAGACCCTGTAGATATTGTCCTAATAGAGTTCATGCTAGAGCCTTAAACATGACTCATATGGGTATTGAATGGATGAGTGGATCAATCAATTAATTCTTCAAGTATGTTTATGACTGGGGCTGATACTGAGCTCATAGGTGCTAATGTGGAGTAAGGGCCAGAGTCCATTCCCATTGAGTAGGCCACCCACCACTCTGCTGGGCTGGCACCCACACTGTACCAGTCATTACAGATGGCATCTAGAATGTGAGAATGTGGCTCCATGTTGCAAGCTGGAAAACAATGTTTAAAACACAACCTGATAGGGCTTACTCATAGGACTGGTTAGAGGGTGATAAATGGAACCTAATTGTCTAGGAATCTTGAAGGAGTAGCAGTCTCAGCTTCAACGAGATGGATCTTGGAGCAGGAATAAGAATGTAAAGTAAGTTGAACTGAGAATGGCTTAATATAGCTCCCTAGTAAATCTGGAAGCAAAATTTGAAAGCAACAGAGAAGTAAAAAGGAAGGAGAGACTAGGAGCAGGAGCTGAATGGGTAGCTCATTGAAGTTTGGGGGAATTAAGAAACAGCAAGAAGAAAGAAGGTGTATCAATTACATTCAACTAAGTGAATGAAACATAGAAAACACACAACACAGAGCAACTGAGGCATAAATGAACTGGAGCTTTATTCTGTTTTAGGTAATTGTATTAGTCCATTCTCACGTTGTTATAAAAACATACCTCAGACTGGGTAATTTATAAAGAAAGGAGGTTTAATTGGCTCTTGATTCCACAGGCTGTGTAGGAAGCATGATGCTGGCATCTGCTTGGCTTCTGGGAAAGCCTCAGGAAACTTACAAACATGGTAGAAGGCAAAGAGGGAGCGAGCACTTCACATGGCCAGAGTAGGAGGACGAGAGACTGAGTGGGGAGGTACTATACATTTTTATACAACCAAATCTTTTGGGAACTCTATCATTATACAGTATCAAGGAGGGATGGTGATAAATCATTGATGAGAACTCCGCCCCCATGATCCAGTCACCTCCCACCAGGCCCCACCTCCAATGCTGAGGGTTACAGTTGAACATGAGGTTTGGGTGGGGACACAGATCAAAACCATTTCAGTGACAAAGTCTGGAAGTAAGCCACTCTAGGGACAGAAATGTGTGGTACCTTGTCTTACCTATCATAAGGCTCACAGCCAGCACTTTTTATAACAAAAGACAGGTTAACAAGGGAAAAACATAGCAAATTTATTTAATCAAAGTTTTAGGTCGGGTGTGGTAGCTCATGTCTGTGATCCCCAGCACTTTGGGATGCCAAGGTAATACAGGAGTTATTAAGAAATAATTTTTGCGCAGCTAGAAAGTGTGAGAGTTCTCAGTGGAATTTTCCTTTAATAAGAAGCAGCCCCAAACCATTTCTTCTCTAACAAAAATCAGCTTGAGAAGTCAGGCATTGATATGCAAACTAGGAGCTTTATATGTATATGCAGACAGCTGTACCTGGAAGCCAGATACTTTCAGTATGGCATCTCCCACCCTCTTTTCCTTGTCACCAGGTTTACAGGTGTCATGGCAGCCTCCAGGTAAAACCACATGTACAAGTATCATGGCCACAGCCAAATGTAGACCATGTTTGCATAATAAAAGACTAGGGTCGGGGGGCAGTCTTTTCACGGGCTATGTGAGTGGCACACCTGGTAAACCCAATCCCCTGAGCCCTAAGTAAATCAGTCACCACCTTCTCAAGCATCTGTACAAAACTAATTGCATTCTACTGCACCCGAGACCCTCTTTTGAATGACCTGCTTTCTCAGCATGAGGAAACTTTTTCTGTCTCTTTTCCCATTAAACTTTCCACTCCTAAACCCACTCCTCATGTGTGTCCATATCCTGAATTCTTTCTCAGCTGAGACCAAAAGCCAGGGTACATTCCCCAGACAACAGTTTCAAAGGTGGGCGGATCACTTGAGCCCAGGAATTCAAGACCAGCCTGGGCAACATGGTGAGACCCCGTCTCTATTAAAAATACAAAAATTAGCCAGGCATGGTGGCATGTGCCTATAGTCCCAGCTACTTGGGAGGCTGAGACATGAGGATTGCTTGAACCCAGGAGGCAGAGATTGCAGTGAACCGAGATTGTATTACTGTGCTCTCAGCCTGGGTGACAGAGCAAGACCCTGTCTCAAAAAAAAAAAAAAATGTTTTCATGATGCAGGAGACTTCAAAAATGAATACACAGAAACAGGGAAAACTGTCCATTTTTATGCATAGATTTGATGAAGATGATCAGCTGTATAGAAATGTGATTGCACAGGAAGAATCTAATGGTAATAAACTTGAGGGGCAGGAACCCAGTGAGGCCTGTCCAGATTCTTCTTGGTCTCACTGTGTAGCATTCCTTCCTCCCAGGCAGAGGGCAGAACCCTTCTGGAACAAGGATAACCTGCAGTCAGACAAGGTAGGTCAGTGAATTAATTTATGGCTAGCTTCTGTGCAGAAAGGCAGAGGAAGTAATATTTCTAGGTTTTATGGCTCAATTTGGAAGAAAGCGATTCTAGTTTCTATGACTTGCCTTGGGGAAGAGGAATTATGATTTTTTTTTAAGAGACAGCATCTTACTCTGTCGCCCAGGCTGGAGGGCAGTGGTTGCAATCACAGCCCACTGTAACCTCGAACTCCTGGGCTCGAGTGATCCTCCTGCCTCAGCCTCCCAAGTCATTGATGATACAACAGGCACATGCTACCATGCCCAGCTAAATTTTTGTATTGTTTGTAGAGACAGGGTCTTGCTTTGTAGCCCAGGCTGGTGTGCAGTGGTGCAGTAATAGCTCACTGCAGCCTCGATCTCCTGGGCTCAAACAGTCCTCCTGCCTCTGCCTCCCAAAGCACTGGGATTACAGGCATGAACCACTATGCCCTGCCAGAAATTGTGATTTCTATGACTGGGGAGAAAGAGGGGCAAGAGACAAGAGGGCAGGAGAAGGTCAGAGAGAACTTGCTTTGGGGGCTGCTTCTGAGGCCTTCCAATCTCTTTTAGTTTGAGGTACTCAGCATGCCAACTCTGTTACTGCTCACCAAATTCAGCTCACATTTGCGGAGCTCCTTCTGTACATCTTACTTTGGGGTATTATTTTCTGAGCCCCAACACTGTCCATCACTTCTCTCCCTCCCCCTCATAGTTTCTCCTTCCCTTCCTTTTCCTTCCTTCCTCCTTTCCCTCCTCCCTTCTCTCCTCCCTTCTCTTCCTCTCTCTTTCCCTCCCTCTTTCCTTTTAGATGTGTTTATAGGAGGGCTGGATATAGAATCAGGAGACCTAGAAACCTGGCCTGGTCTTGTCCTTAACTTAGGGTAAGTAACTCAGCCTCTCTGGACTCAGTGTCCTCATTTGTAAAATTAGGGACTGACCAAGGGAGGATCCCTAGGGTCCTGCCCAGTTCCAAAATGCTTTGGTCCTCTGTGATCCATAAGACTGCAGGAAGTGGCTGAGACAGCCCCTCTCTGATGAGTGGCATCAGGACAGCCCCTGGCTGTTAAACTCCCCTGCCATGTAAATTCCCATTCGGGCAGATGTCACTTAGATTTTCCCCACTGGCTCCAGATAGGCCTGTTTTGGATAAATGACAATCCTATTTTGCTAAATTTGACCAACTCAAATCATGCCATATGTGCCTCATTACAAACTTGTCCTTGTGCCAGCCGGATGGATGCAGTGCTTTTTGGGATCCCAGCTAAAGGTTGAAATGGCCTTCATGATGGCACAGCTGGCCTGGAGAGGTGCTTTTGTTTCACTTGTTAGACACCATGTTCTATTTCAATTCTGTTTCTCTAAAGTGTTTTCATTTCTTTTTTTTTTTTCTTTATTTGTTCAGTTTTCATTTCTTTATTTGTTCAGTAAATACCTCCCAGGTAACTGTATGGCCATGGAACTCTGAGGGGCTCCATAATACAAACCAAATAGGTCACAGTCCCTTCCTTTCTGGAGCTGGCACTCACGGTGGCCTTCCTGGTATTCCACAATCTCTTCCTACCTGTCTCCAGCTTTATTTCCCTCCACTGATGATTCCTCCCTGTCATATTGTCCCTTTCCCTGGGGAGGTTTTGCACATGTACATGCTCAGCCTGAACAGGAACCCCTGTTGAGGTACCCCAGGTACACATATGCATGCGCACACGCGCGCGCGCACACACACACACACACCCCTGCACGCACACACACACACACCCTTATCTCTCTCCCCAGCCATGGGAGTCTCCATTCTTCAAGTTTCAACTTCAATGTATTTTCCTTAGGAGAGCTTCCCTGACTGTTCTGCCCCCAACTCCTGTTATATATTCCCTTAGCACCCTAACTTTCCTTCTCAAAACAGTCTCCATCTGGTTACTCCTTTTTAAGTCTTCTCCCTCACTGGACTGCAAACTACCTGACAGCATGAGGAGCCGGGTCTCTCTCAATCACTGCTGGATCACTTCCTGGCACACAGTAGGCCCTCAATTAATGAAGTATGCATGAATATGTGGATGAATAAACTGTGAAAGGGAGAGACAAATAGACAGAGATAATATATCCTGTCAAAATCACAGAAGGAGTGGGGGCAAAGACTGGTAGACAGACCTATAGAAAGGGACGCCAGCAGCTGTGATAGATAAGGGATGGGTGGCAAGGTCTCAGAAGAAATTTGTACCTGATCTTGAAGAAGGAGAAGGAATGAGTAAAGTGAAGAGGAGAGGAAAGTGCAGCTCAGGCAGAAGAGGCAGCATGAATAAAGACAGGAGGTGGTGGGCCTGGTGTTTCCAGGGTCTGGAGAGAAGTTCATGAGGCAGCTGTGGAACATCAGAGGCTGCCAGAAGCTGTGAGCTCCCAGACATGCCCTCCTCATTTCATAAGAACTTGCAGAATCCCTGACTCTGGAGTCCTTATCATGGCAGGGCACTCTAAAGAACAGAATTCTTCCTTCCCTCTCTTCTCTTTCCCTTGCTGCTTGTCACCCCTTCTCTCATTCTTCACCAAATTCAGCTCACATTTGCAGAGCTCCTTCTGTGCATCAAGAGTTAGAGAGAATTTTCTTCTCACTCTCTGCTTTGAAAGATGAATCTAGCTCCAAGTCAGAAATGCTTCCACTGGGTTGGACTGTGGTCAGGGAAGAAGATGATAGCTGTCATGTGGAAAAATTAGGACAGAAACAGAATCTTGGTGGATCCCAAAGTAGGCACAGTTTTAGAGGGGCCAGGTTAGCGGAGTTACCCAGAACAGATAGGGGTCAAAGAGCAAGCCTCTCTCCTGATAGGTACCCTTTAATGATGCCCTCTCCTCTGCTCGCATGGCCTGAGGGGCTGGTTGACAAGTGCCCCACCTGTGGGTGCTGACCCCAAAGGTTTGGCCCTAGGGAAGGAGGATGGAAGGCCAAGCTCAAGGTAGAGAAAAGGGGCACCTCGAATCCCCATGGCAAGGGGCAGGCAGAGAGTACAGAAAAGCAGGGAGAATGACCTGTTTCCTTTCCATAAGAGAAATGGTACTGTCTCCTGCTGGGGTGACCTCTGCTCTCCACTCTGAAGAGACCTTAACTTTTAACTGTTTAGGTTGCTTTTCTTGCTTAGAGAAAAGCTTGTGCCTGCAAAACCTCCCTGTAGGTAGGAGGGAGAATATGCCAAGGGAGGCTGCTGTTATACAGCTTCTAAAAGGAAAGTACGGTGGGTAGGATGGGATCTCAAGGCCAGGCTGCCCATGGTGAGTGCAGACTCTAGCAAGACATCAAAGGCCCTTCATGTTTGGGTCCCTGCCTGTTCCTCCAGCCTCATCTTTTCAGCAGTATTCCAGTGCCTTTCTCCAACCATGTCCAAAGTCAGAGCTGGCAGCCCTGGAAATGAGACTGGAACCCTGAGGTTGAGTGGGGGGTCATAGGCGTAGCACTCCAATATTGTATCTTGAATTACTGTGTCAGGCTTTGTGTTACTGCTTCCAGAACTTGACCTTGGATGTGGAGGTAACGTCATATACATCACCCAGAGAATCCATTCTAGAGCTGACTAAACCCACTGAGGAGGTCTCTGTATGCACTCGTGCACCCAGGCGGGTGGCTCAACAAAGCTGCCTCTTTCACAGAATCTTTCTTGGGATAGCTTGGTTATCCCATGGAGAGGGATGGTCCCCCCAGGCCACCTGGGCACACAGAACAGTGGGCCCGGATGGAAACTTGGTTAAATTCAAATTAAGTGTATTTTGTGATGGGACAGAAGAAATGAGGAAGAAGAAAGGCCCTGTGGGTAGCTTTGGGCTTGCAGAAGGCATGAAAAAAATGTCATCTGAGGAAGGGGGAGAGGAGACAAAGAGGTTAGTGTGATAGGAAGCCTGGGAGGAATTAAGCCAGGAAACACAGTAGGAGGAAGAGAGGGCCACTAAGAAAGGATGAGGGTCTTTTCCAGGAGGGAGGTTGAAGAACAAAGGGAGAGAGGTGGTAAGGCCAGGGATGCAAGCAGAGCTTCTGGACGCTGGTCAGTGTTTTCCCCAGCACTGAGAGTTGTCATCGGAGGCCTGTAGCCTCCGTGTTGGAGGAGCCCAACCCAGCCCTCTCCGGAGGGAGAAGAAACAACAGGCCTTTTTAGCTGAAGGAGTCAGCTTCCACCTACCTACCAGCCATGGATGGATGAGCTGCTCCTGGCCCCTGACTTGCATGTTCAGTGCCAGCAGTGCTTTAGAGAGGGTAGCAACTCTGGAGGTTCTGAGGGAAAATGTGGACAGAAGCTGTTGGTATCCATACTGTTTTGTTCTTTAGGAGTCCTAAATGGTGCTTGTGGGAACAGTTCACAATGGTAGTGAAGGAGGCACTTTAGGCAGGATGTAGAGAGGACATGGTAAAGTTGGCCAGGCCACATTGGCCAGACTGGGGTAGTGGCTGAGAGTTCATTTGTTCATTCAACAAACATTAGTTGAACGTCTACCAGGAATACTGCAAACAAGACAAACTCCTTCATCTCCTGGATTCTAGTTTATATTCTAGGTTACCTTCTAGTGAGGGGTGATAGACAAGTAAACAATGAGACACTTTTCTATGTATGTTAAACAAGCTCCTTGTTTGTTTGTCTTCACTTCCCAACCAGGTCAAGGCTGCCAAGGCTGTCTTCTCACAGCAACAGCAGAGCAGAAGCAGTCAGTACTTTGCCTGTCAACATCTTCTTGACTTGCACAACATTTTTATGCATTATTCCTCTCAACATTTCCAAAATAGTCAATAATCCCTTCAGGGGTGGGAGGGAAAAGGAAGATATCAGCAGGCAGATAGCTCCAGAAGAAGAGACCACTGCCTCCTAACTATATTCCCTCCACCAGCTTCTTCTCCTAATTCACCTTCCTACAGCCCTGGAGGAATTCTATAACATGCTAATGTCACCATGGGACTTCCTGCTTTAATGGTTTAGATTGTAAATTGGTTGGGATGCTTTTGACTCTCAAGAAGTAGAAAGCCCTGACTCAGCTGGCACAGTCATAAAGATACTTGGCACTTTACCCAGCAAGTAACCTGGGGAAGGTGGCTTCTGGTAGGTTAATTCAGTGATTGACTACTAGGAGCCAAATCAGCTCTTTCAGCTCTGTCGTTCCCAGGCTTCACCCCTTCAGAGTGGCACGATGGCTGCTGCATCCAGACACCACAGCACTCAGCAGGAGTAGAGACACTTCTCTCTGTGCATCTACAGCAGGGAGGGGACCTTTTCCAGGGCTCCAGCAGATTGCCTTCCTCATGGGCTGGACTTGAGTGATGCCTCTTCCTAACTCACTGGCAAGGGAACTGGATTTCCATGGCTGCCTCTGAGAAGCACAGTGCCATGGGTGGAGTAGATTTCCTGATCTAAAAAGGGAGCTCTGTTAGTCAGTGAGTCAAGGGTAAGTGGTGATGAGTTGATGGGTAGGCAACCACAGGTGTCTGTTAACAGATAACTTTGTCTCGCTTTCAGGAAAAAAAAAAAAAATCAAACTCTGTAGCAAGATATCAAAGGCCCTTCATGTTCAGGTCCCTGCCTGCTCCTCTAGCCTCATCTTTTCAATAGTACTCAGGTGCCTTTCTCCAGCCATATCCAAAGTATTGCTGTCTGGGCACAGTGGTTCACACCTGTAATCCCAGCACTTTAGAGGTCAGGGCGGGCAGATTACTTTGAGCTCAGGAATTCAAGACCAGCTTGGGCAACATGACAAAACCCCATCTCTACTAAAAGTACAGAAATTAGTGGGATGTGGCGGCAGATGCCTGTAATCTCAGTTACTTGAGAGGCGAGGCAGGAGAATTGCTTGATCCCAGGAGGTGGAGGTTTCAGTGAGCTGAGACCACACCGTTGCACTCCAGCCCGGGCAACAAGAGCAAAATTCTGTCTCAAAAAAAAAAAAAATTAGCCGGGCAAGGTGGCACATACCTGTAATCTCAGCTACTTGGGAATCGGAGGCAAGAGAATCGCTTGAACCCAGGAGGTGGAGGTTGCAGTGAGCCAAGCTCATGCCACTGCACTCCATCCTGGGTAATAGAGCAAGACTGTCTGAAACACACACGCACGCACGCACGCACGCACGCACGCACGCACGCACAGTATTGCAATCCATCTGAACCTTCTCTGTTCTCTAATGCCTCAGTGCCTTTGACCACACTGTGTTCTGGCCCTTGCTGCCTTGTTCTTTCAGGCAGCCCTTGCTATTCTAATACTCTCCCCAACTACATCCCAGCTTCCCAAACCTTGCTTGGCCCCCGCCTCCAGGTGGAATTAGAAGGTGCTCCTTTGCAAGTGGCTCGGCTATTGCAGACTGGTACAGTGGTTAAATATAAGGTATAGAAAGCACATACCACGCTCTCATGCTTACAGGCTGAGTGACTTCAGGCAAGATATTTAACTCTCAATCTAATTGATTCTTCTTCTGTGAAATGGGCATAATGATGGTAAAAATAGGCCTAATAATAGTACCTACCTCATTAGGTTTTTGTGAGGATTATAAGGTATGCCAAGTGCTTAGCACAACACAAAGAGTATTGTGCTAAGTACATGCATACATGCATAGTGCTCAGTAAATGCTAATTATTTTTATTTGGTGGTAGATATTATTATTGGTACCGTCATGGAGGGGCATCTGTAGACACAAATACAAATAGAGCATCCTCCAGAATATGATTCCAAGATATTTGCTCACTTTTCAAATGGCCCTAACATTTCACCACCCAGTAACTGCATATTGAAAGACAGGCCCCTGTAGTCTTTGGAGCTATGGTATGTAGTGGGCAAATAGCATGGTGTGTACCGCAGACATTTTTGAAGGGTTTCTTTACCAACACCTCTGACCTCCGTCTGCATCCAAGGGCTATCTCTAAAGAGAAATTGAAGGCATCCACCCACAGTTTCACAGAGCTCTTTCCAGGCCCTTCCCTTATCTGTCATCTCCTTAGTGAGAGCAGAGGAGGCTCTGCTCCTGGCCTCTGCAGGATATTCCTGCCCTCTAATCTCTGAACTTAAATGGAATCTGGGTTAGAAGGGTCCCTGAAGGAGTCTGAAGGAAAGATAGCCGATTTACCCACTCCAGACCCCTCAGTGTTGGAGAAAGACCTTCAAGAGGCAAATGAGGATTCGCAGGTCTAGTAAGGCTCATATGTACTTGTGACATAATACAAAATATGCATTTGGTCTCTGCCCCAGTTCCTAGCACAGAGCTCCTAAAACTCGTAATTTCCAGAGTGATAGGAGTGACAGGAGCATATTTTTTTTTTAATAACATTTGGTCTTGGTCCCTAGTTCCTGATGTAAGTTGCTTCTAACACCCCTGGAATTTCTGGAGAAATAAGGTGTTAATTTGTATGCTAATGAGTTGACTCTAGGTTGGGTGGGGGTGGAGGAGCTAGACAGCTTCAGAGTAAAGTCAGCTTACCAGAGGAACCAAGCATATGATTAGAGGGCTGGAACTATCAGCCTCATCCTCTGACCTCTGGGAAGAGGGGAGTTGGAGATTGAGTCCAATCGCCAGTGGCCCCTGATTTAATCAGTCATGCCAGTGTAATGGAACCTCCATAAAAACTCTAAACAATGTGATTCAGAGAGCTTCCAGGTTGGTGAACACATCCACGTGCCAGGAAGGCAAATGCCCAGAGAGAACATGGAAGTATCGTGCCTCCTCCCACATACCTTGCCTTATGCATCTCTTCTATTTGGCTGCTCCTAGGGTTGTATTCTCCATAATAAACTTACTAGAGTAAGCAAAGTATTTCACTGAGTTATGAGAAGCACTATAGCAAATTTTTGAACCTGAGGAGGGCATTTTGGGATCCCCCAATTTATAGCTGGTCAGTCAGAAATACAGGAGACCTGAGACTTGTGATTGGCATCTGAAAAGGGGGTCAGTTTTATGGGGCTGATCCCTTAACTTGTAGGGCTTGTACTAATTCCAGGTAGGTAGTATCAGAATTGAGTTAAATGCTAAGATCCCTAGTTGGTGTCTGCAGAGAGCTGAAGAAGTACTCAGTTTAGAAAACCTACACGTTTCGGTGTCAGAAGTGTTAAGAGCATTGAAAAGTAGTTTTTCTTTTGGTATTCCTACCAATTTGTGCAGAAATTGAGGTCCTGATGGATTCTTAATACCTGAGTAGCATCTTCAACTGTGTTTGTGTCAGTGTATCCTGGGTTTGGAGTTTACTCAAATAAATCTGGCTCCTAAGCAAATTAATGCAGGAACAGAAAACCAAATACCACATGTTCTCACTTATAAATGGAAGCCAAACTTTGAGTACATGTGGACACAAAGAAGCGAACAACAGACCTACTGAGGATTCTCACTTATAAATGGAGGCTAAACTTTGAGTACACTTGGACACAAAGAAGAAACCTACTTGAGGGTGGAGGTTAGGAGGAGGGAGAGGACCAGAAAACTATCAGGTATGATGCCCATTAGCTGGGTAATTAAATAATCTGTACACCAAACCCCACGACACACAATTTACTCACATAATAAATATGTACTTGTACCCCAAACCTAAAATAAAGGTTGGAAAGAAAAATAAATAAACAAACTGGAAATAGATAAATAAATCTGGCAAAGTTTTATAGTGTTTGTGGTAGGTGAAAAGATACTTGCACCCAGCAGCATCTGCCTGAATTTTCTCTCTAAGTTGCAAAGGCCCAATATTTAACACAGGTCACATTTTAGGATTAGAATTTTAATCCACTTTCAAGTTTATTCCTCAAAAAATAAAAATAAAAGATCCAGAAAAGAGCTAAGAGTAAGAAGCAACCTACCTTTGTATCTTTTGCTAAGGTTCATGTATTTTGATAGTTAAAAGCAAAAGCAAATGGGCTTGGTAACTGGTGGGAGGAGTGGCCAGGGAAGGTGCTCACAAAGTATGAATTGGTTAGCAAAGTCAGTTTAAAATGGGCAACCCAGAGAGAATATAAGTATAACAACATGTGGATTGCTGCCTTTCTATCTCAACATTATTATAACAAACATTTAATTGGTACTTTTCTTCTTACAAAAATATCATACATACATTACTGACACCTAATATCTAACAATTCTTCAGCACTTACAATGTACCAAGCACTGTTTTAGGTGCTTACACTCATTTGCTCATTTAATCATTACTGACCCTCAGGGCTGTATTCCAGTGCCTCCCTAGCCTGCTATTTAAAACTATTCCTCACCTACCCGCTTGCTCTCCTCCGTAGCACTTACCACTCTCTGACACACTATGTGTTTACTTCATTACCTGTCTGTGTCTCTCCACTAGAAAGTAAGCTCCTTGATGGTGAGAATTTGTTCTATACCCAGCACTTAGAATATGCCTGACACGTAATAAAACAAATGGCTGGTCCTCAGTAGATACTTGATTAATGATGGAAAGTACTATTACCCCCCCCCATTTTATAGGTGAGGAAACAGACTCTGAGTGGTTAAGCAGCTTGCTCAGATTACAGCTAGGAAGAGGCAGAACTGTGATCCAAACCCAGACATTCCTGCTGTAGAGACACCCACAACCACAACTGTAGGCAGCCCAGGTGCACGGCATTGAGTCAAGAGCATTGTGTGGTAGGCACAGACCAAGGTATTTAGCTTGTAGGAAGCAGAGGAAGGGCCTGAGAAGGAGACGGTAGGCACTGAAGATTAACGTCAGCTCTGTGACACTTGTGCTTTAGTCTGATCCTGGCTAACGGTGCTGATATCAGCCTCTAATGAATATAGTCACACAGAAACCAATAGATATTTGTGAAGTCTTTGTGTGTATAAAGCACCGGTGTAGGTGTTAAGAAAACTATCACAAAGTACAAAAAGAGACAGTTGGCATTCAAGGAGCTTATAATTGTGGGAAGCACTAGCATATGAAAAATTAAATAGCAAAGTCAGCAGTATTAAGGGTACTGTAAAGTGGCATGTGGTTAACAACCAAACCAGGGGCCCTGGGAACCAGTGCTTCACCCCTAAGGAGAGAGTAGTCAATGAAGCCTGGGTAGGCTGGGAAGTTTTGTGGGGTGTGGGGCGGTGGGGGGAGCAGAGCTTCCTTGGGATTGGCAGAGCCGGAGGGCTGAAGAGGTCTAGGGGAAGGTGAACTGGGAGGATGGGAAAGCAGGGAGGAAGAGAGCTCCTTGGCAAAAACTGCTGTGAGGCAAAGTACTGCAGAGGTGCTAGGCAGGGACGTTGGGGGAAAACAGAGCCAGTCAGCTGCAACCAGCCAAAGCCAGGATGGAGAATGTCGTATGTAGTTTGTGCATGGATGTCACCTTGAGCTGGGAAGCAACTCAGAGACTGATCAGGAGGAAGAATAGGAGTAAAATTGGAAATGCTGCCGGAGATGACATGGAAGACCACAGGGAAGGCCAGAAAACCAAATGGCTAAGGGCACGGGCTATAGAGCCCAGCCTGACTTCCAGTTCCACCTCTGCCACTTCTGAACTATATGAAAGGCCATGACACTCAATTTTAGAGACTCATTTCCTCATCTGTAAATGAGAGAGAAAGAAAAAATTGTCTCATGGCGTATCTGTGAGGTTAATGTAATGAGGTAATATGATAACATGTAAAATACTTAGCACAGTGCTCAGTAAATGGTAGCTTTTAAAAACCATGGAAGTGACCCACTGGAAATGCTGGGTTCGCAGCCCCGAGAACCAGAAAGCAATGTCAGACCATGGTGCCTGCTGCCCCTGTGCTACGGGCAACCCCCTGCAGCCCCTACTTTGATGCCTTCATACTTGCAAGTGCCTTCTCACATACAAGGCTAAATCAAACTCCTGCAGAAACAAGGCAGGAAGCTAAAAAGATAACATATAGCAGAAGCTGTTACCAGAACAGTGTTGGTTGAACAGGATGTAAGGGGACCAGGGAAACAGATGGCTGAGAAGCAGATATTGTGGAACCATCCAGGAAGGTATTGCCCTTCCAAGCTCAGAGCAGAGAAGCTAGTTCTATTATTATAACTTTTTGTTTGTTTGTTTTGTTAATGTACTGATTGCTTGCTTGTCCCTGAAGGCAGCCTGTCACCCAGGCTGGAGTACAGTGGCGTGATCTCAGCTCACTGCAACCTCCGCCTCTTGGGTTCAAGCGATTCTCCTGTCTCAGCCTCACAAGTAGCTGGGATTACAGGCGCCTGCCACCATGCCCAGCTAATTTTTGTATTTTTAGTTGATATGGGGCTTCCGTGTTTTGGCCAGGCTGGTCTCAAACTGAATCTCATGATCCGCCCGCCTTGGCCTCCCAAAATGCTGGGATTACAAGTGTGAGCCACCACGCCTGGCCCAGAGTTTTAATTTCTAAAGGTTTCTTTGAATTACTCACCAATGAAAGAAAAGCTAGAAATTGCAGCGTAATTTCAAAATATTGTTTGGGGTATATGGTCATGAGAAAACATAAAACTGTATTCTGTGAATTCCTGAAAAAAATTATCCTACAGTGATAGAATAAACTAGTCATAGGTGGGCTTCCAGTGCAGCTAATTTATATTATATGCCTACTGTGTGCCAGGTACAGCACTAGATTCTGGGTATACAATGGTGAACAAGACAACATAGTCCTCACTCTCTGGGAATTTTCTAATATAGTTTTCCAACTAGCAGTTGGCCTTTTGCATAGCCAGATGGTCTGCATATGCACCTCTTGTTCTTTGAGTAGTAATAATGTGTTGGTGAATGTTCCACTCCCATTCTTCCCCAGCATTCTTTGTATGCAGAGTGTACTATACACATGGCTGAGGCATAGGGAAGGTGTAAATCAGATCCTGTAAACCCAGCACGCATGGCAGCACTCTTCTAACCTCCTCATCAGTGTAGACAAGTGTGGTTGCTACCTAATAAACCACTGTAAAATGACATTAGAACTCCTCATTATATTTTTTTGGCTCAAACATGTTCTCCTATGTCTGTTGGTGTCTAGTACATCTCTGTACAAATGTATATGGCCCTTTCCCATGTTGTGTTTCATTTTCCCTTCAGAAGAAGCCTGTGTGGCAGAATGAATCAGGCAATGGTATCTCACACATGAATGAAAAGTGGCTTCCCTCCCCATTCTCCTGGGGAGGGCTGCTTCACCACTTTGTGAAGCCCACTCCTCACAGCCTAATCTGCAGCTCCAGCTTTACCAAGGGAGGTTCATTTTATATTCAGCATTTACTGATCACCTGCTAC
Source organism: Sapajus apella (assembly GCF_009761245.1). NCBI lineage: Eukaryota > Metazoa > Chordata > Mammalia > Primates > Cebidae > Sapajus > Sapajus apella. The sequence continues at coordinate 7,047,099 of NW_022437004.1, read as the reverse complement.
GTATGAGACTCTTTCCTCTGAACGTCCTCCCAATTCCATTTGTTGAGTTATCAATTCCCAGGAATCCCAAGATCCCCAAATATGAAGACCCCACAGAGAAAGACTCAAGTTCACTACTGCAGACACTTCTGTTCTGAGGAGCAAATTTGAGTAAGAAAAGAAACAACTAATTATGTTTATGCTGAGAAATGTTTCTCTTCTTTCTCTCCCCCTTGATCTACTTATTTCTCATAGTTCCCCATCTCTGAGCTTCTCCCTGGGGCCTACAAAATGCATCTTGCTGGAGTCCTGGGAGAGCACTGAATAAATATAAAGCGATAATGAGAAGGCTCTGGGCCACCTGGGAGATGGTAAGTGCAGCCAAGAGGCCTGGTAGGACCTGAATGCCTGCCCAGGGATCTCAGGTGCGGTGTAATTGTTGCTCAGCTTGTTTCCTTTACCCAATAAACTGTAGCTCGGTGGGCAAGTTGTATATTGTGCTCTCCGTATACCCCTAATGCAGTGTCTGGTGCTCCATAAACAGTTATTAAAAAAAAGAAGGCAGGCAGGTAAGGAGGAAGAAATGTGTGTGGGTGCACCCAAGCTTCTGAGGTTGACAGAAACCTAAAGTCTGGGTAAGAGCGGAGTTTGCACTTTTTCTTTTACGACAGAATCCCTGGGTTAGTTGAGGTGAGAGCCCCGTGGATAACCTGTTTGACACCTGGTTAGTGGGAGTCAAGGGGAGCATGCACCTCCTCTGCTGGCTGCCATGCAGGAACTGTGTTCAGTCTCAGGGGCATCATCAGCCTGGGGGCAGCTGTGTGGCTGTAACCTCAGTGGATGCCAATGTAACAGCTGGTACACACACCAGTGGTGACCCCCAGACGGGCCCACAGGGCAGAAACACTAAAGGCCAGGCTTCGGTCTCCCTGGGTGCTGCCTGGAGTTCCTTCACAATAGCAACAAAGGAACCTGTTGTTCATGGAAGCCTTAGGCAAGGAAGCAGCTCTGCCATGGTGGCTGTGGAGCCCAAGCCCATTGGAGATTTTGCAGGTAGTGGACATGAGTCCTGAAGAGCAGCTTTGGCACTCCAGGGACCACTAGGCCTTGCCCACGCAGAAGTCATAGCAGCCAGCATAGACTTTAGCTTAGGAATACACTGCATGACCATCTCTGTGGGACCCCTTCACCCTCAACCATCCTATGAGGGAAGCAGGACAGGGATACTACATTCCACAGATGTGGAAATTGAGGTTCAATAAGGCTAAATTTTGTGCCTAAGGTCACACAACCAGTAGAGTGTCAGGGTTTGTACTCAGGGCATCTGGTCCCTGTCGATCACATCAGCAGAGGCATAGCAGCTGCAATGTTGAGAATAACCAGCAGAGGACAGCCTCCACAAAGAGGCCCATTTAACTGCCTTTGCAGAGATACAAGCTAACTTAGCAGTATTGGGGCATATGTCGCCATGCGCTCGCTCCCTGACAATATACACTGAAAAGGATGCAACATCAATTCTATGATTTTCCTGTCATAAAAAGCCTACCTAAACATAATCCTGAAATGCCAGATAAACTCAAAATCAGGGGCAGTCTACTAAGCAACTGGCTGGTACCCTTCAAAATTGCCAAGGTCCAAAAAGTCAAAGGCAGAACTGTTCCAGGGTAAAGGAGGGCCATGACAACTAAATGCAACTTAATGCAATAAATGTTTGATCTTTGGTTGGATCCTCGGCTGAGAAAAAAGCAATAAAAAATGTAAAGAAATGTAAAGGACATTATTGGGATAAATGATGTAATCTGAATTTGGACTGTGGTTTAGATAATAGTATTGTGTCAATGTTAAGTATCTTAAAGTTGTAATCATAATATGTTTACATAAGAGAATGTCTTTGATCTCAGAAATATTAAGGGGTAAGAGGGTATAATGTCTCCAACTAGCTTTAAAATAGTTAAGAAAGAACACAGAGAGATAGTGATAAGGCCACAAAGAAATGGAGCAAAATATAAGCAATAGGTGAATCTGGGCGCAGGGCACGTGGGAGTCCCTTAATACTGTATTTATAAGTTTTCTGTAACTTTTAAATTATATCCACATTAAAAGCGAATGAGAGAGAGAGAAAGAGAAAAACTGTCCTAGGTTCTCCAAAGCTTTGGCCTTGTGGTAGCCACACCCAATTTGAGGCAGTGAAAGCTTTCTCAGTCTGGGGTGGGTGGTAGGTGGTGAGGAGAGGCCTCTTTTTAGTCAAGTGTGGCTTCAGCCCGCTGTGGACCCTTGACCTTTGCACTGGACTGGTCAGAGTAACTTCACACAGAGCTTACCTGATAATAGATTTACCTGACCTAGGAGACGGGCCTTTGCTCAAACATTTTGAGGGAGTGAATATAATTAACACCTAATTCACGCCTATAGGTGGAGGAGGAACAGTGGACTTAGCTGAATGCTGAATGGAGCTCTAGGTGCTGGGGACACAGGGAGCATTCCAGGGTCTGTGAAATACAGTGGAGACTCATCTGGAGGAGGGGTGCAGGGTGGAACCACCACCTACAGCTTTGCTGGGGCAAACCTTCCAAAAGGTAAGACTGCTGGAATCTAAAGAATTAAAGACTGCTATGAGAGCAGCCATGAAAAAGGACATTGAGTAGAAAAAGCTGATGGGAATGATGTGTTAGAAACACTTGGAGGATTATCAGAATTCTGATTCGTTTAGGCCTGAGACGGGGTGGAGAATTTATATTTCTAAAAAATTGCCTGGTACTGTTGGTCTGGACCACACTATGAGTTGCAGTGGTGTCACAGATGATTGTGTCCAGCCCACCCTGGAGTAGTAATGCCTGTGAGGAACATGTGAGAGTCACAATCAAAGAGGTCCAGGGTTGACCATGGGGTACCTCTAGCTGGGCAGTAGGGATTAGGGACAGACAGCCTCATGAATGAAATGCCACTTAAACTGGGTTTCAGAGGAGATGGAGTAGAGGAGGGCCTTCTAGGGAAGCAAAGACCCAGAAAACAGTCCAATCCAGTATATCATTTGGGTTCCCTGGGGAAATGATGCGCAGAAAGGCAGTTGAGGGGCCTGAGTGCTAGGTCAGGAGTTTGGACCATATTTGGCAGGTGATGCAGAGGCTATGGTGGAGACATGATCAGAGGCAGGGCTTTCAAAAGATTGACCTGGTAGAAATATGAAGGACAGATAGGAGAGGGGGAGACTGGAGGTGGCAAAACTAGACAAGAGGTCCCAGCAGTGGGCTTCCTGGGAGGGAAGGGCCTGGAGAAAGGGGATGACAAGTGTGCATAGAAAATAAGGGAGTTTAAGCATTCTAGCAGAGTGGGAAGTAGAGTTACACAAAGAATCCATTTGTTCCATTAGACTTTTGGCCCTGAGTTACCACCAAAATTGATATGAAGCATTCAAGTCTTCAAAGATGTTTAAAAAAAAAATCAGTCCATTAAATATATTTATAGACATTTATTACTGAAAATTAAGTGTGAGCTTTCATATGAACATCTTCAAAAGTCTCCTAGGCAGCAAGTGGGCAGTTGGAGATAATGATATGCTGGGAAACACTCACCAGCTGGCTGGGAGTCAGGAGAGCCCTGATTTGTAGCGAATGTCAATTTCCAAGCTATAAAATTCTCCCATAATGGCCGATTTCAAGCTAACAACATGATGTCAACTAGCTTGTAAAATTCCAAAAATGTAACAGTTGGCTCTTGGGAGCCAGTACGAGCTGTTTCTAGCACACTCCAGAATATAGAACAAATGACAGGAAGTAGTTGGAGCCACTGTATAAGTAGTGTATAAATTTCTTTTCAGCATTGGTTTCCGAACCCAGAGAGCCAGGATTACCTGTGGAAGCAGCTCACAGGCTGGATGACTTTTGGCTCCAAGCACTGAAGCATCAGTTAACAACAGTTCTTCCCAAAGAAAGGAAAATGGCAGGTAGGTTGGATTTGTTCTAGAGCCCCAAAGCCAGGAGGATTATTTTACATAATAGAGAAGCATCAAGGAAAAGGAAGGGTCTTAAACTAAGGGGAAAGAGACCTGATGTTTGCACATATCTCTGTCTCTGATACTTAGCAGCTGTGTGCTTAACTGCTTTGAGCCTCATTCTCTATCTTTAAAAGCAAGGACAATACTAATAGTATACACAGCTCCATGCAAAGCCCAGAAGGCATTCCATACCAGTCAGACTTCTTCAAACTCACTCTTTCTTCCCTGCTACAGCATTCACCCCTCTCCACTTAGGTTTATGCTGGCCCAGACCCTGTATCTGCCCCATAGAAGAGAACCCATCCTCACGTCTGAGGGATGTCCCACGCCTTCAGGGTAGATCTGGAAGCCACATTGGCCAGTCTTCTTCAGAGAAGAAGGCAAAGGGAGAGAAGCTGACTGTCTCCCTGTCAGCTTTCACAACTGTGCTTTGGTCCCTCACAAGCTGTACTTCCTGCCTTTGGATTCTAGTCTATCTTTTTTCTGATAATTTTTTCTTTTGGCTTAAAATTGGGATTCTGTTACCTGTAACCCAAAGAGCCTGAGACACCCTAATTATCTCCCTTCAAAAGTTCTAGTAGAGACAAAAGACACTGACCTAGGAATCAGTTTTGGGTTTTGACCTTGGACAAGTGACTTCACCTCTCTGGGTCTTGGTTTCTCATCTGTAAAATGAACCGATGAACCAAATGAATGTAAATGAATTTTAGCACCAGTGTACTACTCTGTTCTACATAGCTTTAGCCTAATGGGAGTATAATAGAGTTAAATGCCCACTCTATTCCATTAGTCAGAAATGAGTTGATTTGAATGACCAGAGAGCTTTGGACAGTATTCACACAGTGCTGAGTAACTCTCTAACCAGTCCTGTCTGGGCACAAGTGACAGCTTAGTTCGACTGGTGCCTGTACAGGGTCTTGGAACTTGTGCAGGATTGTGAAAGGCTGCTGACAGTGGGTCTTGGCATGGAGAAGGATGATGCCGCAGGGATGTGAGGTTTTCATGAACATTTTTGAAGCCATTAAATTGTCCTAGGTTTCCTGACCTGGCATCAGAGTATGCTGATGTGGGCCAGTTTCCTGTCTGAGACTTTGAGAGATGGATGGAAAGAGGAGAACATTTCATCAGTCATGACCACCTTTAGTATTGGCCATGGGAGATGCTTTCCCTGTATTCAGGGAAAACTTAAGGGCTAATTGTCAAAAGTTTTTTTTTTTTAAATTGTAACAATAAAAGAATAATTGCTATGGAAGATGCATATATTTATAAACTATAAAGAAGAAAGTGAAATAATCTGTTAAACAAAGACCCAGAGATAATTTCTAACAGGAATTTCATTTATATACCTCTAACTCTTTCCATGCCATCAGCTTTTACACAGTCTTATAAACTTCTTGTCTTAGAAATGTTTGGGAGAGTTAAAGACCTAATAAAGGTCTTTAATGATTTAAGTTCAAATAATACCAAAGACTTTATCATGAAAAACAGGAGTCAGCTGCCCCACCACACCACCCCTTAGCCTTGATATACCAAAGCAAATTTTAAGCATCTTTGTTTTGAGTTTCTTTGGTGGTTACCTCCAACAGAAGATGCTATTTATTAATTTAGCAACTTTAGTGTTTTCTATTGACTTTCTACAGCCATAGAGGAGTCAGCTACTTCTATCCCACTCCTGTCTCCTCACCCATCCTTCTAAATATAGTTAAATCACTATTCTCAGATCTTTCTCCATCTCTTCCTCAACTTCAAAGAACACAGTTAAACCCTCATTTCCTGTTCCATCAAATACAGACAGTATCTCATTACTCTTCACTTTGTTAAAGGAATACTTGGCACCAAACCCTTTCCTCCCACTTCTTTCTCTTCTACCTATCAACCTCTGTCAGCCTGTTGTATACTTTTACACTTTGTTTTGAAATCAATTTTGAGTTGGTTATGTTTGTCTAATGTTAATTCTACAAGTTGAAGACCAGAAAATAATATTTATCTTATTTTGGCTATGGAAATATAGTTCACAGCAGATAAAGTATTGAACTAGGATCAAATTTCTTTATGGAACCAGTGTCTCTACCCAATAGAGAATATTTCTGGAACAAATTATCTTATTTTCTTTTGTTTTTAATCCCATCAGTTTTCTTTATCTTATCCACAAATCATATTTTTCATGCTTCAATCAAGCTATTTTTTTTTTAATTGATTCTACTTCTGTTCTTTCCAGTTCCCCCCCAAAGACAAAACAAAACTAAAAAACTCTGTAGTTCTCTTTCTTTTGTTTCCTCTTGGTCTGTAACATGGTTGCCATACTGCAGTTTCTCTTCATTGCTCTCAGTGTTCAGAGGCATATTTTTTCAAGTCCTCAACAGCTTCCTCTTTCTTAATTTATACATTCATTTTGCTGGAGTATATTCTCAGGTAACTTTCTAGAAAATGCTGTACAGGAGGTAGAGTTCTGCTTTCATATCTGAAAATGCCTTTATTCAACTTTTCACTTAATTAATAAATTGGCTGGGTATAAAATTGTAAGTCAAACACTATCTTACTCAAAATGGAATCTGTTTTTTTCTGGAATCTGTTAGCATCTACTTTTTATTCTTGGTGTTCTGAAAGTTTTCAATGGTGTATCTATGTGTGGGTCTTTTTGATTCATTTGTTCTCGGCATTCATTGGGCCTGTTGGGGCTCTGGAAACAATACCCCCAAAATATGGCACTTTAACTTGCTGAACTAATGAAGCCGACTCAAGATCTCTCTCTGATCTTCCCTACCTCCCTTTCTCTCTGATCCTCTTTCTGAATGTACACAGAGGGACTCTCTCTGTAATTTTTTCTTGTCTCTCTCTCTTTTTTTTTGAGACAAAGTTTTGCTCTGTCACCCAGGCTGGAGTGCAGCAGTGCGATCTCAGCTCACTGCAACCTCTGCCTCCCCAAACCTCCCACCTCAGACCCCTACCCTCACCACAAGTAGCTGGGACTACAGGTCTGTACCACCACACCTGGCTAATTTTTGTAGAGACAGGGTTTTGCCATGTTGCCAAGGCTGACCTGGAACTCCTGGGGTCAAGCAGTCCTTCTGCCTCTGGCTTCCAAAGTGTTGAGATTAAAGGTGTGATCCACCGTGCTGGGCCTGGAATTTTCTTAGTTGACCCAGAAAACTTCTTTCCAAAAGAAGCGCAGTTGCCTTAAGACTCCTTCCCTAGGAATCTCACCAACTAACCAGGAAAGATTAATCACTGGGGAGAAGAGACAGGGAGCCATCACCACACCCACATAGACTATTAATTTATTCTTCTGAGAGTAGCAAGAAGAGATTACCTAGTTGACTTAATCTGCATAATAAGACAACTTTTGTTCACAGTGGAGTTCTACCTCTAGCCTTCTACCACCTCCCCTAGAGCTCAGAGAAACTTTTTCCCAGGCCATTGTTGTTTGTGCTCATTCATTTCCCCTGAAAATAATTTACTCCCACACCCATCATTCTCCATCTCCCCTTGCCCTATGAAGAAGGATATAAAACCCTCATTGGGTTATTGAGTAATCATTCTCATGGGATTTCCCTGTGCTTAGGCATGTTAAATAATTTTTCCCCCTCAACGATCCTTGTTTTGATGTTAAATAAATTTTGTATGTCTTTTTCTCCTATTAATCTGTCTATTTTTCAGTTCATTTTCAGTGAACCTTCAATGGATAGAGAGGAGGCTTTCCCCCACCCCTACAGGCCATATCAATCAAAGACACACATGTCCTTCTTCGTTTTAGAAAATTCTAGCCCGGCACAGTGGCTCATGCCTGTAATCCCAGCACTTTGGGAGACCGAGATGGGTGGATCACAAGGTCAGGAGTTTGAGACACGCCAACATGGTGAAACCCCGTCTCTACTAAAATTACAAAAATTAGCTGGGCATGGTGGCAGGCTCCTGTAGTCCTAGCTACTCAGGAAGCTGAGGCAGGAGAATCGCTTGAACCAGGGAGGCAGAGGTTGCAGTAAGCTGAGATCACGCCACTATACTGCAGCCTGGGTGACAGAGCAAGACTCTGTCTCAAAAAAAAAAGAAATTCTACAACTGTTTTTTTTCTTTTGAGATAAGGTCTCACCTTGTCACCCAGGCTAGAGTGCAGTGGCCTGATCTCAGCTCACTGTAGCCTTGATCTCCTGGGCTCAAGCAATCCTCCCACCTCAGCCCCTCGAGTAGCTAGGACTGCAGGTGTGCACTACCCGGCCAGCTAATTTTTGTAGAGACGGAGTTTTGCCATGTTGCCAAGGCTGTTCTTGAACTCCTGAGCTCAGATCTGCCCACCTTGGCCTCCCAAAGTGCTGGGATTACAGGTGTGAGCTGCCATGCACAGCCTTCTACTATCCTTTTAAAACTTCTGTTGAGGTTCAGAAAATGATAACCCAAAATATGATACTTTGACATGATGAGTGCTTTGAATTAAAGAAAATTGAAAGGCCTAAAAAATAAGCTGCAGAATCAAGATCTCTTTCTGACCTTCCTCCAGCCCCATCTTTCTGATCTTTCTGGAAGCACTGGGATGGGCTCTCTCTAGAAGTTCCTTTATCTTACTTAAAAAAAAAAAAAAAAAAAAAAAAAAAAAAGTCTGAAGGAAATGTAATGATCTTAAAACCCCCTCCTAGGAATCTCATCAAATAACCAGGGAAGATTAACCACTAAAAGTTGTTACCACACCTGGACAGAGTTTTCATCTGTTCTTCTGAGGGCAGTTCCCAGAGATTACCTAAGAAACTTTATCTGCATAAGACAACCTTTGTTCTTGCATAGTTTCACTCCTCGCCTTCCATGTTAGTCCCTTCCAGCTTTCAAAGACAATCATTTATAAAATAATGTCTGCCTCGCAGGTTCATATATCACTCCCTTATGAAGAGAATATTTAAGCCTTAACCATCTGTCTTCTCTTTGAGTCTCATATTTTGTGTATGGCTCCTATGTTTATGCACATTAAATGAATTTCTATGTATTTTTCTCATATTAATCTGTCCATGATTAGATCATTCCAGCAAACTTTCAGAGTTGGTAGAAGGCAAAGTTTTGCCTCTTCAACACTGTGTTTCCTTTCTTTTGTTTTAATGTTTTTCTCTTTTTGGAATTCCTGTCTTTTAGATCTCAAATCTTTATATCACCACTTTAGACCTTTTGTCTTTTTTTTTTTTTTTAAATCACATTTTACATTTCTTTTCAAATCTATACTTGGGAGATTTCTTTGACTTCATTATTTAACGTCATCATTATTTTGGCAACCATATTTTTAATTTCAAAAAGCTCTTTCTTGTTCTCTGATTGTTTCTTTTTCATAACATCCTCTTCTTGTTTTGTCACTGTGACATATTTTCCTTAGTTTTCTCTGAGATTTTTAGAAGTTATTGTTCATTTGTTCAATCCTTTTTTTTCCCCATGAATTATTTTTGTTTCCTCTAAAATTGTGTTTGTCTGTTGGTTTATTTTTCCTTTTTCCTATTGCAGACTTTCCTCTCACGTCTGTTTACTCTTGGCTTTTCATTTCTGTTTAAGACTGAGGCAATAAGGAGGCTAATAGAAAATCTTAAGAACATAGGGAGAGCTTCTCCACTGTCAGGGAATGTTGATAATAGGTCATTCTTTTTGTTGAGAGTCCTTAAAGGCAGGAATGCAGAGGGCTTCACTCTGGACTTCCAAATCCCATATTGGCTGCCCTAGTTCTCCACAGGCAGTCTATACAGTCTCTTCAGAGACACACTCTCAGTGTTTTACATAGAGGAGGTGATTGACACTTGTCTATACAAGCACAGGTGTCAACTGTTGCACGTATAGAACTTTAATGGGTTTCAGCCCCATTTTCCATTCCTGCTATCTAAGATCCTTTTAGTTTCCAGACTAAGATCACCTCTCACCTTCTGTGGAGAGACCTTGAGCTCTTAGCTGCAGCTCACTCCACCCTGCTGTATTAGCCAATATTCATGAAGCTATTTCTGTTTCCAAGAAATTTGTTGAAATCTCTGTCTGCTGAAAGCAGATTCCTATGTTCTTCTTTATTGTAGGCTTATGCCGTTTTAATTCCTGAGCTAGAAGATTCCTGAACTTAAATTGCCATATGGTACTCTATAATATGGTTGTATGTTAAATTATAACAAATGTATAAACAGTGTTATGATAAAGATCCTGGTAGCTAGATCGTTACACACATCTATGACTTTTTATTTAGAATAAATTGTGAGAAAAAAATTACTGCATTAAAATGGAAGCAGTTGTGTTTTAAAATGAATTAAACATGCATTTACCTTTAGGGTCCAGAAATCCCAGTCACAGGTATATACCAAGATAAATGAAACATAATACCACACAGACACTTATACACAAGTGTTCATAACAAGTTTATTCTATGCATGATGGCTGAAGACTGGAAACAACTCAAATGTTCATCAACTGATGAATGGACAAACAAATTGTTAAACAGTGGTTCCTCCTTATCCACAGTTTTACTTTCTGCAGTTTCAGTTGCCTGCAGTCAACTTTGGTCCAAAAATATTAAGTGGAAAATTCCAGAAATAAACAGTGTCCAAGTTTTAAATTGCATCCTGTTCTGAGTAGTATGATAAAATCTTATGCTGGCCAACTCTGTCCTGCCCAGGATGTGAATAATTTCTTTGTCCAGCGCATGCATACTACATACACTGCCTGTCTGTTAGTCACTTAATAGCCATCTTGGTTATCAGACTGGCCCTCACGGTCTCACAGTATTTGTGTTCAAGGAATCCCTATTTTACTTAATACTGCCCTGAAAGTGCAAGAGTAGTGATAATGGCATATTGTTATAATTGTTCTATTTTATTGTAGTTATTGTTGTTAATCTCTTACTGTGCCTAGTTTGTAAATTAAACTTTATCATAGGTATGTATAATACCTATCTCAGAAGAAGAAAAATTTGAATTTTAGAAGAGGTCCAAAATGGCTGTAGATTAGGCATATGAGTAATAGGCCTACGAATTAAAGCTGAACTGTCACCTGTGAGTCTGGAGTTTGCCAAAATTTAAAACAAAAGAATTTTAAATATATTTGAAATAGAGATGGGGTCCACTATGCTGTCCAGGCTGGTCTCAAACTCCTGGCCATAAGCCATCCTCCCGCCTCAGCCTCCCAAAGTGCTGGGATTACAGGCATGAGCTGCCATGCCCAGCCTTCAGATATTTCACTGACATGTACTTATGGCCACCTTGCCTATCATCAAATGCTAAGCACAGAGGCAGGATAGGATCAATCATCCCTCTCCAGAACCTAAGATGCCTGCATATGCATTAAAACTTTACCCTATACACATCAATAGCATATTATAAGAATGACATCTTTGCTTCACTGCTCCCTCTTTTCATTTCCTATGTTGCAAAACATATAAATACTCTGCCTCCTGTACCCATTTGGGGATGCCTTCTCGGTGTGCCCTGAGTTTGTGTTTCCAATCTATAGTCCTTAAACTTGGCTCACCGTAAAATTAACTTTGATTTTTTTAAAGTTCATGGTGCCTGTTATTTTAACCTTTTGCGTCCACAGATGGCATCTTTGGCAGGATTCTAACAGAATCCATAGACACTCTGGACTCATTCTCTGGGACTCAGCACTTAGTACCAGAATGAACCCGTTGTGTTTGGACTGACTCTGGAGGAACCACTGAGTATACAGGGTGAGTTGCCTGGAATCTGAACCTCTCTCTTTTTTTGGTAGAGGTCTATTTCACTTTATTCTGAGATATTTCCAGAATCACTAAAAGGAGTAGTAAATGCTGGGTTTACTAAATTCTTCCTGTGCTTGTTATTATTATTCTAAATTGCTAGGAAGGAAGAAAGGAAAATGTTAGGTCAACTAAGCATTGCTGCAGGTTAGGGTGGCAGTTTCTTTGATCAGCTGAGTGTTTTCAAAACTTTTTTGTCTGGTCCAACCCTTTACATTCTATATGTGAACAACTGAGACAAAATTGCTGTTAAGATATGGGCCACTTTCTTCCTCCAGCCTGAATATCAGGTATTCTTAGGTGGCTAAAAATCTTGTGGAGGTATTGCAGGAAATCCCTCATGACATGTAGTAGTCCCAAAGAGCTTCACTATCAACAGAAGAACACTTAAATTGCAATAGATCCTCCAGGGAATGCTCATAAAGGTTAGTCATCTCATGTTTGAAGCACCTCACTGCTTCAGCAGGTGCACATCTCCCAAGATGGAGAGGATTAACACCAGGGTAAGAGCCTGAGGAGTGAAGTTCATAAGCAGCACATTTTTGACCCTGAACACGATTAGTTTGTTGCAGACAAGGGAGAAGGGGGGAGTCTCTTTATGTGGACAATTGGAAGAAGCTGGCTCAAAAATTAAACAAAAAGAATGGGATAGTTATTTCCAGGGGTATTTAGAAACTTCTGAAAAAGGGAATGATAAAATTGCTTCCATTCAAGAGGTGAGCTGCAAGATCTTGGAAATTGTTTCTCTACTGCAAAAATTGTCTGAAGTTTCCACTGTCTCACCTCCTCCTCTGACCAGTCTTCTGATCCTCTAGAACCCTCTTATTCTTTGCTTTCAAAACTGCTGGCCACTCCCTCTTCCACCACCCACAGAAGTTTTGACACCATGTGTTAAAGAAAAGCCTAACCCACAGGGAAAACCTTCAGTGGCCTATACTTCCTGGACCAAGGCAGAACTTAGAGCTCTTACTAAGAAATTTCCAGATCCCACCTAGAATACTATTGGTTTTACTAAGGAGTTTAGTCTAGCTGTAAGAAATTATGAATCTTGGCCATTTAGCTCTGTGTCAGTTGGTTCACGTTAGTATCTGAAAGAAAAGCAAGGGAATGGGTGTCAAAGGCTGACTGGAAAGATCCACGAAACAATTTTCTTTTTTTTTTTCTTTTAAAGTTAAGATTTCACTTGCTGCCCAGGCTGGAGTGCAGTGGTGTGAGTGTGATTATGAATCACTGCAGTCTTGAACTCCTGGGTTCAAATGGTCCTCCCACCTCAGCCTCTTGAGTACCTGGGACTACAGGCACACACACCAGGCATGCACACCTGGCTAGCTTTTTAAAATTTTAAAATTTTTTTGTAGAGATGTGGTCCTACTATGTTGCCTAGGCTTGTCTCTAACTCTTGGCCTCAAGTGATTCTCCTGCATTGGTCTCCCAAGTTGCTGGGATTAAAGGCATGAGCCACCACACCCGGCCTGAAAAACTATCTTCTTAAACGAACAGCTGCAGACCAAGCAAAAGCTTGAGAACTCACAAACCATTTAGCCTAAGCAATTCCCCTGATAGTTCCTAAGACCACTGACTGGTCTAAAGTCTGGCAATGTAAGCAAAAACCAAACAAGATCAAGCTGGACTACTTTGAAAGATTCGAAAAGGTTATTAGACAATATTTGGGAATGAATGAAAAAGTCTAAGGAATCATCCAATGATTCTATTTTAAATTTACCTTCATTAAGGGATTGGATGAGCCATTGGCCATGGTGGTCAAAATACATCAAATAAATTGGGATTCCAGGCCGAAGCGGGCGGATCAGGAGGTCAAGAGATCAAGACCACCTGGCCAACATGGTGAAACCCCGTCTCTACTAAAAATACAAAAATTAGCTGGGCTTGGTGGTGTGCACCTGTAGTCCCAGCTACTTGGGAGGCTGAGGCAGGAGAATTGTTTGAACCCGGGAGGCGGAGGTTGCAGTGAGCTGAGATCCCACCACTGCACTCCAGCCTGGCGCCTGGTGACAGAGCAAGACTTTGTCTCAAAAAAAAATAAATAATAAATTGGGATTCTGTGCATACTTCAGAACTAGTGAAACTTGATGATAAATTGGCCAGTTATACAGAAGAAAAACAACGAAGCCACTAAAATCATGAATTTACAGATTCAACAACTTGCTGCTCAGTTCACCTGATCTAAACAGAGGCCTTGCTTTCAAAAGAAGACTCAGAAATATCTATGTTTGTTGTTATTGCAAGAAACCAGGACATCTAAAGAAAAATTGCAGAATACTGAAATGGTACAGAAACAAAAGAAAGAAAAGGCAAAGAGGGATAGGGACTCCAAGGGAATCAAGAGGGCTTTCCCCCTTCTTTTGCAATACTCTGTGGGAAGTGGAGCTAGGAGCTATGTATATATAAATGGAGAACAAACTAAAGTATTAGTTGACATGGGAGCTATCCTCCTGTTCTCAACCCTACGTTTTTAAAGAATGTTCTTCCTCAGAGTAATCAAACAGTTAAAATGGTAGGGATATCTCCTCAACCGGTGACTATATACAAATCAGAACCTTTGCCTTTCCAACAGGGAAATTTAGATGGACATCCTTCTTTTCTTTTGGAGCCTTCCACACTAATACATCTTATAGAAGGAGATTTTTTTGGAACTTTATAATGCTCATGTTTCCTTTTTCAAAAAGAAGAAAAATGTTTTAAAAAAATAACAAAGAGGATTGACTCAAAATGATAAATCAGAAAATTCAGAACAGATAATCATCCAAATTCAATCATGAAGTATTAAGACAAAAAAAAAAAAAAAGAACTTGAGCCTTTATTTATTTATTTATTTATTTAGAGACAAGAGTCTCACTCTGTCGCCCAGGCTGGAGTGCAGTGGCCTGATCTCAGCTCACTGCAACCTCTCCTCCTGAGTTTAAGCAATTCTCCTCCCTCAGCCTCCCAAGTACCTGGGATTACAGGCACAGAACATCAAGCCCAGCTAATTTTTTTGTATTTTTAGTAGAGATGGGATTTCACCATGTTGGCCAGGCTGGTTTCAAACTCCTGACCTCAAGGGATCCACACCCTCTTGGCCTCCCAAAGTGCTAGGATTATAGGTGTGAGCCACTGCACCTGGCCAACTTCATGCTTCATTAAGCCAAATCTCTAATTATTTACTGTCTGAATCATCCACCAATGTCATAAAAATTTTAACAGCACCCCTATATGGATATGAATGGATCCAAAGAAACCACTTCCCAATATTAAACAATAGTCATCAAAACAGGAAGCTATAATAGGAATAAAATAAATAATCAAATATTTTATTGATAAAGGATGGATAATCTCTTCCACCAGTTCTTGTAATACTCCCATCCTCCCAGTATGAAAACCTAATGGGAAAGGATGGAGATTTGTACAAGATTGGAGAACCGTTAACAAGACTGTGATTCCCCATCTTTCAGTAGTCCCAAATCCCCACACATTCCTTTATTTAATATGCCAGTAAGCAGTGAATTTCACTAACCGACTTATGCAGTATTTTTTGTTTTTTAGCATACCAGTAAATCCTAACAGTCAATATGTGTTTGCCTTTACCTGAGACAGCTGTCAATATACCTGGACTGTTATGCCTCAAGGTTGTGCTGAAAGCCCAACTTATTTTTCAAAATATTAAGGGCTGAGATGGCTTAGCTAAATTTTGAGGAAAATTCCACTCTACTTCAGTATGTGGATGATCTCCTATTACGCTTTTCCATTCTACATGATTATAAAAATGACACCCTGTAGTTGCTGGAACAATTAGATAAATCAAGGCATAAGTTATCTAAAGAAAAGCTCCAGTTTTGCTTAACAGAAATAAAACATTTTGGACATTTAATTTCTAAGGGGGAAATAAATATAAATCCAGATCAAGTAACTGGAATTCCTGCATACCTAACTCCAAAGACTGAAAGACAGCTTAGGAGTGTTTTAGGCTTAGCTGGCTACTGTTAGAGTTGGATACCCAATTTTTCTCTCATGGAACAGCCTTCATATGCATTGTTGAAAGATCAACCTGACCCCATACATTGGATATCATAAAAACAAATAACTATTCAATAAATAAAGGAAAATCTTACAAAGTCCCCTGCTTTGAGCCATCCAAATTATCAGCTACCATTTTTCCTTTTTGTTTAGGGAAGCCATGGCATCATCCTGGGTTTCCAACCCCAAAACACAGAGCAAAATGTAGACTTCTTGGCTATTACAGTCAGCAATAGACTCTATAGCTCAGGGGCTTCCCTTGTTGGAGGGCCATTTCAGGCATTATCATGTTTCTCAAGGCTACTCAAGAGACTGTAATGGAGGCTCCCTTGACTATATATGTACTTCATTCTGCAGAAGCTTTTTTGAATTCACATCATACACAACATTTTTCTGTCAACTGATTGGCTTTATTACAATGTATTTTCACCCTCTGCTCCACACATTACCCTCTCTTGCTGTAATACTCTTAATCTCACAAGTTACTTCTTGAAGCAACTGAGGAGATACCTCATGACTTTATAGAACAGCATACACTCTGTATACTGTATTGTTCTGTTGCTAAAAGAACAGCTTTTGATGCACAGTCAGAATTTACAGGAGACACCACTGCAAAATGCTGATGTTACTTGGTTCACAGATGGATCATATCTAAAGGATAAATTTGAAAAACACCAAATAGGCTATGTCATTGTGTCTCATGTAGACATCGTAGAGAGAAATTTCTTGCCTAAAGTAAAATCAGCACAGTTGGATGGATTAATAGTACTTACCACAGCTTGTCTAACTGGCCAAAAATCAAGTAACTAATATTTATACTCACAGCCATTACACTTTTGGTGCAGCTCATGTCTTTGGAATGTTACAGAAACAGCGAGGCATTTAACCTCCTCTGGACATCCTATTAAACATGGCTCTCAAGTTTCTGATCTTCTGGAAGCCATCCAATTACAAAAAAAAAAAAAAAAAAAAATGGCTATTGTTAAGAGTCCTGGACATTCCAAACACGACTCCCTGGAGTAAAGGAAATCATTTTGCTGATGCTGAGCAAAAAAAGACTGCTTAATGCTAATATCAAATGAAACTGTAGAGATGGCCATGTTTAAAGTGAAGGAGCTCAAGAAAAGGATCCAAAGAAGTCATATGCGAATATGACTAAGGGAGAATGCTTTTCCCCCGACTTGGAAAACATAATATAGACCCAGTGACAGAAAAGCAAATCCCTATTTTGCCTTTGGGATATCAATTTCCTGCATTACAACATGTCCATGAGTTCATTCACTGGGGACCTGAGACAATTGCATGGGGTAAACACTATTACTGGAAACCCTCACCTACGGTAGTTCATAAGGTTTATGCTAAATGTCCAATTTGTCCTATATATAATCCAGGAAAGCCTCTTCTGAATCTGAAGAGCATTTCCCTTTGCCCACCGGACCTTTCAATATTTGACGAATGGATTTTATCTACTCACCTCCAGCTCAGGGTTACAAATATGTATTGGTTATAATTTACATGTTCTCTCATTGGGTTGAAGAATTTCCTTGAGAAAAAGCCACAGTTAAGCAGTAGGAAAATGCTTGATAGAATGGATAATTTCCTTTTGAGGAATTCTTTCCAAATTACATAGTGATGGAGAGCTCATTTCGGTGAATATATAATTCACTCAATGTATAATGTGGCCTATTTTCTAGTATTTTTATTGTATTTACCATCCCCAGTCTTCTGATTGGTGGAATGAACATATCAAAAATGAAACCCAGCTGGAAAATTATTGAAAGCTTTTCTTATTACTTGCCCCAAGCCTCTTCCGTTGGCTTTGCTTAACCTAAGAGCAGCTCCTTCTGAAATAGTACATCAGTTATCCCATGAGATAATTACAGGTTGACCTATGAAAGTGAATGGAAGTTTATATGAACCAACTTTATTGAAAGGAGATATACTCCATTATTGACAAGGCTTAACTAAACTTCTTTCTAAAAAACTAAATTGTAAAAAGAACCTTAAATGCAATAGAGGCAGGGCTTGGGACATTAAGACAAGTTGAGAATGTATTTAATGAAAAATGACATTTACAAGAAAAATTGGTACTTAACAAACTAAGTAGAATAAAAAGAAAACTTCTTTCAGAGGGAAAGTGAGGGTTGAGAAGCTGCATGGAAAGATAATGATGCTATTGCTAAATGGATAAATCAAACTGCCCAGCTAATGAGGGACTGTGTGAAAGCCCAACAATTAGAAAAGCATGGGTTCATACTCAACAGGGTTATTGACCATGCAATCCAGATGGAAGCAGAAATGACCTCTAAAACATGGCCAATAATTTTGGATGCAGAAGCACAAGGTATACATTTATGGAAAACATATGGGCCCTCTTCTTCCTGGAAAATTACTAACAGGGTACATAGCCTGTACTCTTACAGCTTCAGCAACCCACATATATAGTAACCAGAAATATAATGCAGTACAGCTAGTAGAAATAGGGATCATTTTAAATAATACCCTTGTTTTCCCAATGGGCAGTTGATGGGACCATACTAAATAATAACGTTTGGAATCCAATTTCAGTTTTAGGTTGTAAGTAAATTCAGGAAGAATGGTATTGTCCCCAAAACATCTGGAAACCTGAAATCATGGAAACATGGTTCCTAATTTCTACCCCTATTCAAAATAATATATAGGAAAGGGACATTTTTGTTTGGAAGTGAAGACAAATAAGACTGTAAGTGCTTTAGATCTTACTTGAAAGCAGACAGTATTTGATTTAAATTATACTGCCATTTAGTGCACTACTGGATTCATAGGAAAGCTAGCTGTAGATATAATAATGAGGACACTAATAATCAAATATTTTGGGAATTGGAACTCAACCCTATTCAAGTTGTACTCCCAGCAGAAAATGAATGGTGAGTTAAGTAATTAGATATTATAATCATGAGTTAATTACAGTTCTGGATAAATACACTCAGATATACCAAAAATTGCTTTTAAAAGCAAAGGGAGAAGGATGATTATTTGATTAAGCACAAACTATCAAAATGTATGTTCAGAGTTCTTTTCTATATGTTATTTCTTTTCTTCATTGTCTTTAGCTAAATGAACCTCTCAGTTCACTGTATTATTTTTCTAATATTTCTGTTACAAATGTTATAAATGCTACAGAAACTGCAAATGTCATAGAAAGAGGAGAATTCCAGCTAAAATCATGTTACTTCATCAATTTGAACTAACAGCCATAGAATGTAAGTAAAGGCAGTCTTCTATGGCCCATTTTGTCCAACACACTTTCTCCTCTACTCTGACCAAGTGGGGAAGGGCTTCCCATTAACTTTTGTTTAGCTCTAAAGTCCCAAGGTTTAGAAAAGATACCAAGCTGGATATTCCTCCACCTGACTCCTCAAGTCCCCTACCAGAATGACTGATCATGCAATTCATCGTTGCCTCTAAAGAATCTCTCCTAAGGAAGTAATCCTTATTACAATCCTGATCTCATTTCTCCCTATGCTAATGAGAATACATTAGCATAAAACAAGGGACTTTGGCATTCCAGAAGGAAAAATAGGAGCCTTTGCATCTTCACTGGAAAACCAGATGATAGCACTTTATGTAGGGATGAACAATCCATGAGGACGTTACAGAATTCTGATTTGATCCTATATGTTCTCTCATTCTAAACAAACAAGACCTAGGCTCTTCACATTTCTCTCTTTTTTTTTTTTTTAAAGATGGAGTCTCACTCTGTTGCCCAGGCTGGAGTACAATGATGTGATCTCTGCTCACTGTAACCTCCGCCTCCTGAGCTCAAGTGATTTTCCTGCCTCAGCCTCCTGAGTAGCTAGGATTATAGGCACGTGCCACTACACCTGGCTAATTTTTATATTTTGGGTAGAGACGGGGTTTCATCATGTTGGTCAGGCTGATCTTGTACTTCTGACCTCGTGATCCTTCTGCCTTGGTCTCCCAAAGTACTGTGATTAGAGGCATGAGCCATGCGCCTGGTCAAATTTCTTATTATTTGGTCTTCAAAGCCCTCCTTTGGAGGATTCTGACCAAAAGTGAGGAATTGTCAGCAAAAGTAAAATTTGAAAGGAAAAAAATCTGTAAGAGGCCCAATGTAGGTTTGACATACAGGTAACAGAAACTAGGCCTATGAGCTAAAGCTGAGCTCTCTCCTGTGAGGCTGCAGTTTGTTGAATATTTCACCGACATGTACTGATTGCAACCTTGCCTATCAGATGAAACATGAAGGCAGTATAGGATCAATCATCCCTCTCCAAATCCTAAGACACCCATGTACTCCTTAAACTTTTACTCTATATCCATCAGTTACATGTTTGCTTTGTCTTATGTATAATGTCACTAAGCACCAATCAGAATAGTCAGAATATCTTCTTTCAGAGATACAATTTGTAATATATGTATATATACATGAAACTTAATATACAATATGTAAATATATGTAAGATACATTTGCAAACGATGGCTTTACTGCCCCATCTCTCATTTTCTATGACACAAAATGTGTAAGTACTGTGCCTCATGTAACACACTTTAGGATGCATTCTCAGTTTGTACTGTCTGTATTTGTGGGCTATCGTCCTTGAACTTGGCTTAGAATAAAATTAACTTTGCTTTTTAAAGTCTATGGTGGCTGCTATTTTAACCTTTTGAGTCAGCACCTGTGGTATATATAGATATATAGTATCTATGGTGAAAAACATACTATATATAGGTCTCAATACTGTCCTCAGTTTCAGGAATCCACCGGGGAGCTTGGAATGCTTTCCCCCATAGGTAAGAGAGGACTACTCTATATTTAGACAATAGAATGCTGTTCGTAAGTAAAAGAGAACAAATTATTGATACCATAACAACATGAATGAATCTCAGAAATGTGTTGAAAGAAGCTGGACACTAAAATGACCATAATGTATAGTTCTAATTTATATGAAATCTAAAGTAGGCAAAAATAATCTATAGTGACAAAAAGCAGTTTAATGGTTATCTGGGGCAGGGATGAGGGCCAAGAAATCTTTTGGAGGTGACGTAAATGTTCTGTATCCTGATTGAAATGGTGTTTATAATGGTATATTTGTCAAACTCATCAAAGTAAATAGGTACATTTTTGTATATAAATTATATCTCCATAAAGATAGAAATATTATGGAGAATAATATGTTTGTATTTTAAAATGATCTTTACAGTGTTTTCTTATTACATTTCTTATTACAAATTTTCTTAATATTGTCACCAAAAAAATAAGAGAAACTTCAAATAAATTTATTTTAGAAAATGAAATTTCACCATAATCTCACACTGCTCTCCACTCCCACCTCACCCCAAGATACAAACTCAATGATTAGTTTTGTGTTTGTTCTTCCAGATTATCTAATAAATATACTAATACATATCTATGCATACAATTTTTGTGGATGTGAAATGTTACTATATACATACTCTTGCAACTTGATTGTAACATTTTTAAGGTTTTTGGCTCCTACAAAAGGCCATTGCTTTCCCCCATAGGAAGGGCCTAGCAAAAAAAACCCTTCATTTCGTAGGTCTCTACATGTTAAATTCAGTGTTTTTCTTTGCTGATAAGCATTTCCTCTTGCACCAAAAGACAATATTTTAATAGGTTGGTGTTGTGGCTTGTACCTGTAATCCCAACATTTTGGGAGGCCAAGGAGGGAGGATTGCTTGAGGCCATGAGTTAGAGACCAGCCTGGCCAAAAATTATACACATTTTTAAAAATTAGATGGGTGCTAATTTTTAGTAGTCCCAGCTACTTGAGAGGCTGAGACAGGAATATTGCTTGAGCCCAGGAGTTAGAGGTTATAGTGAGCTAGGATCATGCCACTGCACTCTAGCCTGAGTGACAGTGAGATCCTTTCTCAAAAAAGAGAGGAGATAAAGGAGGAAAAATAAAGGAAGGGAGGGAGGGAGGGAATATTTTAACAACATTTGCTGGTATTATTTTTTACTAAAATCACACATTCTCTAACTTTTAGCTTAAGTTCTTGTAGCCTAAATTCTTTCTACTACTGGAACGGAAAGCAGGTCTCAGTGGAACTCTGGGTGGTAATTGGGACTGAACAGTGACTTGGTGTGGATTAAGGCTGACCAAAGAGTGGCCAAAAAATGAGGTTATAGGAAGATTTGAGTAGTGAGTGGCAATGGTCTATCTTTGCCAGCCGGAAGAGGCTCTGGTTCCCACAGTCATATCAGATTAACAGCAGATTTCTCAGCAGAAACCTTACAAACCAGAAAGGATTGGCGTGCTATCTTTAGCCTCCTTAAACAAAATAATTGTCAGCCAAGAATTTTGTATCTAGCAAAACTAAGCTTCATAAATGAAGGAGAGATAAAGTCTTTTTCAGACCCAAGTGCTGAGAGAATTTGCCACTATCAAACCAGTCCTATAAGAAATGCTAAAAGGAATTCTAAGTCTTGGAACAAAATCTCAAAATATACCAAAATAGAATCTCCTTAAAGCATAAATCTCACAGGGCCTACAAAACAGTAACACAATGAAAAATAACAGGGTATTTAGGTACTAACTAACATGATGAATAGAATAGTACCTCACATCTCAATACAGATGTTGAATATAAAAGTTCTAAAAGTTCCACTTAAAAGATACAGAATGGCAGAATGGATAAAAATCCACCAGCCAGGTATATACTGACTTCAAGAGACTCACCTAACACATAGGGACTCACATAAACCTTAGGTAAAGAGGTGGAAAAAGACATTCCATGCAAATGGAAACCAAGAGCAAGTGGGAGTAGCTACTCTTACATCAGACAAAACAGACTTTAAAGCAACAACAGTAAAAAAAGACAAAGAAGGACATTATATAATGATTAAAAAATTAGTCCAACAGGAAGACATTACAATCCTAAATACATATGCACCTAACACTGGAGCTCCTAAATTTATAAAACAACTACTATTAGACCTAAGAAAATGAGATAGACGGCAACACAATAATAGTGGGGGACTTCAGTACTCCACTGACAACACTAGACAGATCATCAAGACAGAAAGCCAACAAAGGAATGATGGACTTAAACTATATCCTACAACAAATGGACTTAACAGATATTTACAGAATATTCTACCCAACAACGGCAGAATATACATTCTTCTCATCAGCACTTGGAACATTCTCCAAGATAGACCATATGATAGGCCACAAAACAAGTCTCAATAAATTTAAGAAAATTGAAATCATATCAAGTATCTTCTCAGACCACAGTGGAATAAAACTGGAAATAAACTTGAAAAGGAACTCTCAAAACAATACAAATACATGGAAATTAAATAATCTGCCCTTGAATGATCTTTGGGTTCACAATGAAATCAAGATGGAAATTAAAAAATTCTTTGAGCTGAATGATACTAGGACACAACTTATCAAAACCTTTGGGATACAGCAAAAGCAGTGCTAAGAGGAAAGTTCATAGCATTAATTGCCTACATCAAAAAGTCTGAAAGAGCACAGACAAACAACCTAATGTCACACCTTAAGGACTAGAGAAACAGGAACAAACCAAACCCAAACCCAGCGGAATAAAAGAAATAACAAAGATCAGAGCAGAACTAAATGATTATTCCTCTTAAGTTTTCACCTACCATCTGTCTCAGATGCCCCCTTTCCTCCATTCCTTCAAGCTTAACACCAAGCCCACTATATCCAGTCACTGAGGACACAGGGCCTCTGTCACCTGAGAAATGAAACTGTGCTTCCTCCCCAGACAAGACATGGATGGCTTAAATGTTAAACTATGAGTATTTCTTTAAGAAATAAACTGCAGGAAAAAATGTCTTGAAGGGATACATGGAAGATGTGTGAAGTATAGATCTCTAAACTTAGAAACAATCAGTGATTCTTAGGTGCAAAAGAATCATCCGGAAAGTGACTGAAAAATGCAGCTCTCAGGCCCCATTCTAGGGCAGTTGGCCGCAGGGGAGAGTGAGAGTCACAGTTGAAGGAACACTGGTTCAGATGATCAACTAAAATGCTCAGTCTTCACACGTAAAAAGGATTTGGAGCAATGCTACACTCAGTTATGGAAAGGTTACCACTCTTTCCTCAGCCTGATGCTGGGTTCGATTTAAGCTTCAGATTGTCCATTTCCACCTGTTATTTGTTTCAGTGAGTTCTTTCTCAGCCTTGGAAACCTGGAAGGAAAACACCTTTTCCTTTTACCTTAAAATTTTTGGTTTCTGTGCTTTTGGATGTTCTGAATTGATCTTGGGCCTTTCTTTGCCCTTGAGGAGTGTCTCTGGCTACAAATTCAACATTTGATCCTTGTTCCCCTTATCTATTTCTGTGTAAAAAGTTACTCCAAGGCTTAGTGACTTAAAACAATGACATTCATTTATTTTGATGATGAATCTGTAATGTAGGCAAGACTGAGCAGGAATGGCTTTGTCTCTGCTCTCCATGGTCTCAGCTGGGGCTACTTAAATGGCAGCAGGAGGACCCACTTTGAAGATAGTTGACTCACATAGCTGGCCAGTTAGAGCTAGCTGTTGGCTAAGAGCCCAGCTGAGTGTGTGAGCTGGGCGCTTTCGTTCCTCTCGACATGGGCCCCTCCACTTCACAGGGGCCTTGGGCTCCCTCATAGTATGGAGGCTGGGCCACAGGTGTGAGCATCCCCAGGGAGCAAGGCAGACATGCATGGCATTTTTGTGACTTACTAGCTTTGGAAGTCACGTTGTATAATTTCCACCATACTATTGCTTCAGGAATTCATAAAGTCCCACTCAGATTCAGGGGAGGAAAAGTAATCCCTACCATTTGATGGAAAGAATGTCATGGTTACCTTATAAAAATAACATGGGGATGGGAGGTGTTATTGCAGCCATCTTTGGAAAGTACGGTCTGTCACCAGACCCTGACTTATTTTGTATTATGTCTATGGGTTTTTCTTAAAAGCGTTAGTGATGCATATTCACTAATTATTGTTAGTTGTATTCCATCTCATTTTATCCTCTTCACAATCCTGTGACGTAGCTAGATATTTTTGTATACATCCAACTGTGGTTCATAGACATGTTTGGTATAGCTAGCACATTATTTTAAAAATTGTGAATTCTTACATAAGTATTTGAATTCCTGGCTTCTCTTCACAATCATAAGATTGGATAAATCTAGGTCAAGCTTTCCTCCTATCAGCAGTGAGCTGGAGCTGAGTAGTGGTGGCTCCCTTAGTAAAAGCCTATCTTCTCTGTTTGCCACGGTTCCCACCACTCCCTGTTACCACTTAACTCATTACATTTTATGTCCCACAAGCGTTTGACTTTAAAGTTTTCCGCCTTAGAAAAAATAGGCCCAGATTCTACCATGGAAAATTGTAATAGCCATACCCTTAATTTGGAGTTTCTGAAGTACTTGCTATAGAAAGCTACATTTTGGGGTTTCTGTTTTAATCCTCTCTCTCTTTTGGGGAGACTGTAAGGTTGCTATTTCTTGTTTGAAGGGCACCTTCAGCTGTCCACTGACTGAAATGAAGATATGCCCTGAATCCTAGAATGGCACAGCTGCTCAGTTCTAGCCCTTCCCTTCCAGACCGGCCCTTTTGGAAATCCCCAAGATGGAGCAGAACTCTCCTTAATCCCTTGAATTTGCCCTCTTCACTGCCTGATCAACACTGGAGCCGTATGCCTTGGAATTCTCAACAGGAGTAAGGGCAGCTCATACAGGGAGCACCAATGTCAAAGTTTTCTAACACCACCATCTTGCCTAGAGCCAAGTCTGTACACAAAGACCTCCTCTCTGGAAGATAAGTGCCCTGTGTTCATCCACTGTTCAGAACCAGTTCTCAATATTCCTAATGGCACAATGCTCGCTTTGTCCTTTCAAGGGCTCTTGGTTTTGTTTCCAAAATGTCAACAGATAACTCTTTAGTATTGATTAAACAAGCAACAGTATTGCCTAAGGAGAGCATTGGCTGCGTGGTCTTCATCAAGCCCACTAGAGAAGCTCCAGCCTGCACAGAAAGGACAGTCTGGGCCTGACTAGGCAACTCTGTCTAATCAGGACACTTTTTTTCCCCTTTGGTTCTCGGGTTTTTCTTTAGCTCTTTGATGCTGGGAGAACTGCTCACCCTCAGCATGGCTGGTGCTTAGGAGTAGGAAAAGTCTGTGGTTTTACTCCTCTTAACCTTCTGAGTAGGCTCTGCCACCAAGTTAGGACATTCAGTGGCAGGCAGTTCCCCACTTGATCCTGCTCCATCACATTCTCTGACCTCCCCTCATCAATAACCATAATCCTAAATTTTATGTTTATTCTCTACTGTTTATTAGAGATTTTACCATCTATTCTGGATATCTATGGCTTAACAAAATGCCCCAAAATTTAGTGGTGTCAGTCTTTTTTTTCTTTACAAATCCATTATTTGAGCAGGGTTCTATAGGGAAAACTCATCACCACTTCATATAGCATCACCCATGCAGCTCAACTGAGGGCTGTTGAATCCACTTCTAAGATAACTCACTGTTGGCTGGCTGTTAATGCTGGGTTGAGGCCCTGGGACCTTGGTTTGTCTTCACATGGGCCTCTCCCTGTGGCCTGGACTTCCTCACAACATGGTAGACGAGTTCTAAGGGTAAGCATCCCAAGAGAGAAAAGCAGGCAAGAGAGCAAACCTTGCCTTTTGTGACCTAGCCTCAGAAATCACATAGTGCTTATTAATTGAAGCAGTCCCAGAGTCCCACCTGGGTTCAAGAGGAGAGGATACTGACCACACTCTCTTTGATGAGAGATTGGTAAGGTTCCGGAAGAGAGATGGGAGCAGAAATGTTGTAGCTATTTGATTTTGCATGTTTTACACTTTATAGAAACATCCATACTAAATATGTTTTTCTGCAACTTTGTTCCCTCAACATTTATGAGTCACTTATATTGTTGGGAAAAGTTCATTTATTTTTAGAATTGTGTAATATTTCATTGCAATTATTTGCTACAATTTAGTTATCTGTTATTTTGTTGAATGTTTGTGCTTTTTCTATATGTTTCCAGTCCTTTTTTCCTACATATTTATGCATTTTGCTATTTTGTACAGCTGCTCTGAACATTTTCGTAGAACTCAGCACATGAGCCTAGGGCAAGAATTCTCAACCAGGGTGATTTTTAGCAGTGTCAGAGGCATTTAGCAAATGTCCTCCATACTTTTTATTTTCATAACTTGGGTAGGAGGCATTGGTACTGACATCTACCAGGTAGAGACTATGGATGCTGCTAAACATCCTACAGGACAGCCCCCTATAACAAAGAATTAGCTGGTCCAACATGTCAGTAGTGCTGAGGTTGAAAAATCCTAGCTTAGGGTACATATGGAGGAGTAGAATTCTCTGTCGATGATAGGATATTCACAGTTTCAACTTTACTATGTAATACTAAATTGTTTACCCAAGTGGTTGAGCAAGTCTATACTCTTACCAAAGGGATGCTCCACATCTTCTCATATTGTCAATCTTCTTAGATTTTGCCAATTCATGTTTTTTTCCTCTGAAATTCATGTTTATGTGCTTTGTCTATTTTTATAGAGTCAATTTTTATAGGATTGATTCGTAGGCATTATTTATATATTCTGGATACTAACTCTTTGGTGGTCGTACGTGTTGAAAATATCTCCTCCCAGTTTGTAGCTTATCTTCTCACTTCTTCCTGGTTCTTTTGATGAAGAGATGTTCTTAAGTTTCATGTAGTTAAATCCATCAATCTTCTACTGTCCTTTAAGGTTTGTGATTTAGGGTTATCGTTTAAGAAAGAATGCCCTGCCCTGAGGTTCTCATTGCTTCCCAAGCCTGGCAGCATTTTGAGGTTTTATCTTTTCCAGCTGGCAAGACCTGGAGTTCCTCTTGCTGACCCCAGAGGTGACTGACGTTCCGTATTCTCACTGTGTTTTCTCAGTCCCTGTGAACACTTAGACTGGATTTCCTAATGTACTCCATTTTCCCTGCTGGGATTGGGTCTTTCTACAACCTCTCTAGCCCTCTCTACCCAGGACTGGACTCTGTTGTCTGGGGACTGGCCTCGAACTGACTTCTCTGGAACCACAGTGCCCCACTTAGCATCAGCACTGCTGAAGATGTCCCTTAGATATTAGTCTTGCCAGGATTGAGCCCCAGTTTTCTATAGTACTTGGATGGTTTCATTTGTACTCATGTGGGTTATTACCCTCTAGGGCTAAAGTCAAGAGTGGGGTGAAGCTGAAGATGCCAAGTGGTGCCCAGGAACACTGCTGCTCACGGGAGGGGCACCCCAAGATGAGCCTATCTTCTCTGACCGCACACCTTCTAGCCAGGCCTACCTATCTAGTGCCCCTCAGAACTGATCATTATTAAAGGACAGCCTTGGTGAGGTCTGCTCCATCCAGGGAAATCATTCAGAGTTAATTTTGCTCCCTTTTCCCTCCATTCCGATTCTGTCCACATCCTAACTTCTGATATTTTCTCTCTTCTGGATCCTCCTCCCACTCTTTAGATTTCATATTGATCTGAGTTTCTCTGGCGTTGACACTCAGTAAGGGCTTTGGGTAAAACCTACCTTTTGGTTTTAGCAGCTCCATTTGCCCCAAGAAAAGCACCTTATCCTGGCTTAAGTCATGATGACCCAAACCCAAGGACCTAGATAAAGTTGAAGAGATATGATTAAGGTGCCTAACCTGAACAACTGTCAAGCTTGGGAAAAGATAAATCTTAAAATGGGGAACAGGCAGAAGGTGAAAGTAAGAGTCTAAAAAGCCAAACAGCAGGAAGAGATAGGAAAGTAGACAGGTAGAGGAGAAATTTGAGAACCCAAAATGTATACATATGATGCAGAGCCAGCATGGGAGGCATTATAATGGCTGACAGCATGGATCCTCTATGCAGATAGGCCAGGACCTCTTAACATTATTAATTGTGCGACCTCAGGCAGGTTATCCTCCCAGAGCCCTGTTTTCATTATCTGGAAAGTGGGGCTAGTGTAATAACTTGCTCAGTTGTATGAAGATTAAATGATGATAAATATGTAAAGCGTTTGCATAGTATTTGACACACAGTAAGTGTTTGAAATGATGGGCATTATCAATATTAATTGATAATAATTTTAATATTCATGGACTAATGAACAGAGGACCAGCTGCCCAGTTCCTTGATGGCTGTTTGGCACACACTGAGGGTCAACAAATTATGGCCTGTGTGTCAAATCCAGCTTGTTGGTTGTGTGGCCCATGAGCTAAAAGTGGTTTTTACATTTGTAAATGGTTGAAAAAAAATCAGAAGAAGTGTATTATTTCATGATATGTGAAAATGACATGAAATTCAAATTTCAGTGTCCATAAAGTTTTACTGGAACACAGCCATGCTCATTTATTTTGTATTGTCTTATTTTCTGCCTCTCAGAGAAAGTTTGCTGACCCCTGCCACAGGCCAAGTGGACTAGGGGCAGATGCTTTAGTCAGCTGGACCTTGAATAACTGGACAATCTCCTCCACTCCGTAGTTCTATGCATGCTGGCTACCCTTCTTTTCCCACTGGCCCTCCCTTGGGGTTCCAGAGTACCTTTTGGTCAAGCCTGCCCCACTTGACCCAGGGCACTGGGGTCTAGATTTCTGAACAATAAGCCAAATCATTGCAGAATCATAGCGGGAGTCAGGACAAGGCTGTTTTGAGATTAAAATGAAATAAAACCTGTGAAAGTGTTTTGTAAATGCAAGGAATGTTATTATTTAGCAAATAATGGTTAAATGGTATCAGTGAGGTTTGGATGTATTTTATTCTTTGTAAATTTAGTAATGTATGTTATGGTCACTTTTAACAAAAGGTGTTATTAACCAGAATGATTTCTGTCCAGATCAAAAAAGATTTTAAAACAAATGAAACCATCCACAATACATGTCAAACCCACACCCAAAATGGAGTTTTGAGCTTCTAGCCCTTTCTGCAAAGAAAATCCTGGCTCCTCCATCTGGTTTTTTTTTTCCCTCTCCTCTTCACTTCCTGTTTACTATCTCCATTTTGTTTTCCATTCTCTGTGCTTGTTCTTTGGGCTACCAGATTGCTTTGGGTGGCCAGAGTAGAGAGCAGATGAATGTCATTGTGTTCGAAGAAGCCAAGGAAATGTGAGAGAACAGTTTTAAGAGAATCGTCAGCCCAGTGTGGACATGTCCCAAGTGATGGTAAGAGTTGGAGTGGAAGGAACATTATGAGTCAATTCCTCAGTCACTGTTATTGGATAATCAGGATTTGGCAGGAAAAACAGAAGGAAGAGGCAGATGGCATAAGAATCAAAGGACATTTATACAAAGGAGAGATGAGCAAAGTATCAGGGGAGCTAGGTCAATGCTGATAGCCTCTGAGTCCCCACAGGATGTGGGAAAATAAGCAGCCTTCCCTGAAGAAGATGGCAAAGGAAGGCTGCAGAGGAGCCCTCTAGGGGAGCAGAGGAGAAAAGGCTGAGGTTTTGGTGTTGTCTACCTTAAGCAGGCCCTGAAGGGTAGGAGGGAATTCCAGGAGCTGTGGGGGATGAGGTCAGTGGGAAGGAGGTTGGAAGCAATGTGGGGTTGAAAATGAGAAGACAAGTCCTGAGGGGTTTACCTTTTGGGTGGAGGCCAAGGGCAACAGGAACTGGAGTCACCTAGGATTAGCTGGTCCCAAATTGTAAATGAAGCACTGGGGTCAGGTTGTTCCCATCCTGGGATTGGGGAAGGAGAGAGGAGGTGTGCATGAGAGGCCCTACTGGCCTGGAGGTGGGTATTGCAGCTGCCACATGCCATTCCCTGGCTGCAAAATTCTTTAGCAGATTGTCTGCTATCCAGGAGTACGTGCCTTGGTGAGTTTGTTCTCATTTCCTGAACAATTTACGCACTAAGCAATTGCTTAAAAGCACTGAAGGAAGAGGCTCAGGTTTCTAATGACATTCTGTCAACATGACTAATGCTACCCTGGAACACCCTTCCCCTAGGTATCTGCATGGCTCACTTTCTTCTTCAACCAAGTTTCCCTCAAAGAGGGGCCTTCTCTGACCCCAGTACCCACATAGCCCTACTCATCACTCACTATCCTCTTGCCTTGCTTTATTTTTATTCATTTTACTTATGTCCACCGACTCATCCTGTATTTGTTTATAGCCCTGGCCAAGTTATTGGACTTTAGGAGTGGCATCTTTCAATTAGAAGTTGTTGCTACTCTAATGTTAGATTTTGTTAACTATTGGGCGGCCTCTTTTCACCATGCTTCCTATACAAAAATGAATTGCCTAAAACTCAGCATCCACATTTCTCCCTTAAAGTTTTAGACAGTAAAATCTGACTGTTAGAAACTTAGCTGTTTGCCTTCACCGCTCCTCCTCCCATCTTGCCTTCCTCCTTAACTGCTTTTTCTGATGTTGGCCAAGATAGCAGAACCTGAGATTAGTATAAAAAAATTGAGCTCCTATCATGACCCCACACCAAAATTTGAGGCTTTCAATAACAAAGACAGTTAGACACCCTCCTTTCCCCAAGAGCCTATATGTTGTGAAGGAACTGATAATTAAACGTGATTGTATAATGGTTTAATGAGAACCACAACAGGGGAGGTGTTACCTTCAGAAGGGCTTCCCTTGAGGAATGATACCTGAGTATTAAACTGCAGGATGAGTAGGATTTGGCTGAGGAAAGAAGATTTGGAGAAAAGTGGGCACCAGGGAAAAATCCCTGATTCTAGAGAAGTGGGTCTTGTTGGAGGAGCCAGAACTGCCAGGCACCTGGGAACCCAGTAGGAAGTGTGAGTCGTGGGTAAAACCAGGGCTGTGACAAGCTTAGAACCAGATTATCCTAAGGCAAAAATAACCATTTCACTGCTGCTGCTGGTTTGGTTGGCAAAAAAAAAAAAAAAGGACTCCATGATTTTAGTAATCAGGTTGTTGGTAATAATATTGGTATTATTATTCTGTCACTATTCACTATATATAGTATAGGATTGACCTAATAAGTAAGTAATTGGCTAATGTTGAAAGAAACCAAGATTTTTCACTATAAAAGACATGCAAATATAAAATTTTAAAAATTAGTAAAAATTCTATAATTTTAAGTTTGAATGAAATATATTAGTACAAACTGATGATATATTTTTATATCTTAAAAAAAATCTATATCCTAGCTCTGACCACTATTAAGGCCTAGAAACAATGACTAGTCAAAGGCAGGACATAACCCTAGTGCTGGTTTGTAGTCTCTCAATTCTGTTTCCCACCAAATGGAACCAGGGTTTCTTGCAGAAATGGATGGTCCAGAGCAGGAATTGCATATGATGAGTCTGAAACATGATATACCAGATAGTGAGGAAAGTGTCAGAGATCCCAGGGGTCATGTCAACAGGACTCAGAAGTCAACTCGTCAAGGCTCTCACTGGCCACAAATGGGACAATGTGAACATAAATAAGAGTAACTGAAAAGGACTGAAATCCACATGAATCCTGTTGGAAATTCACAAGTTTATAATGATGTTAAAAACAAACAAACAAAAAAACCACGATTGTTCATCTTTGGATGTAGAAGGGAACCAACTCTTCTGAAAACAGGAAAGTAAAGAAAAGGAATCTACCTTTGTTGTATAAATTGAACCTCAGGGTAACCAAATAGTAGAGGAGAGAATGTTTCTTTCCATAGGAGTATTCTAGCCAATAATTTAGAAGAAATATTGATCCGGGTGTGGTAACTCACGCCTGTAATCCCAGCACTTTGAGAGGCCAAGGAAGGAGGATCATTTGAGCCCAGGAGTTTGCCGCCAGCTAGTTCTAGGTGACTCCGGTTCCTGCTGCCCTTGGCCTCCACCCAAAAGGTAAACCCCTCAGGACATGTCTTCTCATAGCGAGACTCCCATCTCTACAAAAAAAAAATTTAAATTAGTCAGGCACAGTGGTGCATGCCTGTGGAGGAGGAAGAGGAGAAGGAAGAGGAGGAGCCTGGGAGCAATGTCTCATGCCTGTAGTCCCATCACTTTAGGAGGCTGAGGTCAGGAGTTTGAGACCAGCCTGACCAACATGGAGAAACCCTATCTCTACTAAAAATACAAAATTAGCCGGGCATGGTGGTATATGCTTGTAATCCCAGCTACTAGGGAGGCTGAGACAGGAGAATCGCTTGAACTTGGGAGGTGGAGGTTGCAATGAGCTGAGATCACACCATTGCACTCCAGCCAGGGCAACAAGAGTGAAACTCTATCTCAAAAAAAAAAAAAAAAAGAAAAAGAAAAAAAGGAAGCAGTGGAAGAGGAGGAAGAGGAAGAAGAAGAAGAAAGCAGAAGAAAAAATATTATTTACAAGCCATTAAAGAAACAATTATTCTAGGTAACGATAATTGTATTAGTTTCCTGCGGCCACATAACAGTGTACCACAAACTGGCTTAAAACAACAGAAATTTATTGTCTCTCAGCTCTGGAGGCTGAAATGAGAAATCAAAATACTGACAGGGCTGTGCTCCTCTGAAGCCGCTAGAAAAGACTTCTTTTTTTGTTTGCCAGTGAACCATCCTCAGTATTCCTTTGCTTGTAGAAGCATCACTCCCTTCTCTGCCTCCATGGTCACATGGCTGTCTTCTACCTGTGTCTATCTGTGTTCAAATTGTTCTCTTATAAGGACTGAATCAGGACCCACCCTAATCCAGTATGACCTCATTTTAACCTGATTCCATCTGTGAGAACCCTATTTCCATGATCACAGGCACAGGGTTGGTGGATAGTTGAAAGTTCAACACATCTTTTTGGGGAACACAGTTCAACCAGTAATAATCATCAGGGGCAGCTTAGATCACAAATAGGAAGACACCAGACTTTATGTATTTTCTGACAGAGTATACCACCTATTGCCAAGGAATTGGACACAAATCAAACTACATCCAGATCTACCTACCAATTTACAGGAAGTAGAGAGTACAGAAAGGCATGTTAAAAATTACCTCAGGCAGTAGAATCGGCAAGATCCAGAATGCGGGAAACTCTACAAAACAAATGACCTGGTTTCTTCGACAAATAAATCTCAAGGAAATTCCAGGAGAGAGCTCTGTAAATTATAATAAAATGGACATAAAATTCATAACAACTGAATATAATATATAGATTTTGTTTGAAAATTTAAATACTTACTAGATATTTAATAAAATAAAGGGCTATTGACAATTTAAAAAATCTTAATGATATTGTGGTAAAGTTTTAAAAAAGACAGAGTCCTTAACTTACAGAAATACATTTACTCAGATAAAATGGCATGTTTGGGGATGGGAAGACACTAGGGGGGTGGGTTGGGTATGAAACAAAGTTAGCCAAGTTAATTAATGAAGCTTAGTGGTGGGGACATGGAGATTCATTATATTATTTTCTCTGCTTCATATGCAGACATTTTTTAGCCTGTAAAATTAAAAAGAGTTAACATGCAGTATGTTTAGTTAATGCTTCTCAGCTTGGGAAGTATCAGAACCTACCTGACACTGCTGAGAACACCTGCCTCCCTCACCCTCACTGACATCTGCTGTTCTAGATACTTTCCTAGGAAATTAAGTTTCTCTTTTCAAACTTACTCACTGCACCTTGATTGCTGATGAAGACCTTTTGTTTGTAGGAAGCACCTGGCTAGCTGAAAAGAATATTTTTCGTTAGGCAAGAAAGGAATTTTTCAAAACCCCTTTTATTATAAAATACTATATACATACACAGAATCAAAAAGAAAATTCAAAAAGGGCAGAAAAATTAAGATAACTCCGCCGTTCTACTTCCTAGAGTCTTCACTGCTTCAAGTTTCTTGTGAATTGCTCCAGACAGTTTTCTAAGCATATACAAAAATGAGCATGATTTGGATCTCACTGTAAGCCTAAGTATGTTTGCGACTTTGCTTTTTTTCCACCCAGCAATATATCTTAGAGACATTTTCATAGCAGCAAATACACATCCTCCTCTTTTTTGTTCCATTATGTGGAAAATCATATTTATTTCATATCAGTCCCTGATTGGCAGGCACTTTTTTTCCAGTGAATTCTTCTTAGAGATAATCCTGCCACACCTTCTTGAACACATATAGAAAATGAATTTTTTAAAAAATATGCATCTTTTAAGAAAGCCCCTCCTTTATCCTTCCAGCTCAGGACAGGAAGCGCTCCGTGGTATGAAGCAAGCACACAACAAACATCCTGGACCGTCTGCATCACCCTGTGACTCATCACCTGCACGAGTGCTAATCAGGTAGAGGCTGGAGCAGTCAGGAGCATGCCTGGCTCTCGAGGCACGTGGAGAGCACCAGCGCACTAATGCCTGAAAGTGCACAGCTGCTCCCAGGCTGAGGGTGCTTGATACGCCCTCGAATCCCCTCTTGTATGATGCCCCAGCCCAGGAGAGAGAAAAGCATCAACACCAAGAGATTCACCTGCCTCCTGTCATTAGGTAAGTTCGCAGGCACTGGTGTTGAAAGATTCTGGGACTGAGGAATATTAAACTCAATTAAATTTACCTGCTGCAGCAATTGCTCAGTTGGTGGTGTGTCCAAGTTAAGGCACTAAAATGCTAATGTGCAGCACCAGTGCCTCTGATGGTTTAGCGGCTTCTCTGAAAGTGGGTAACCAGAGTAAGCTTTTATTTTAGCATACTCTGTTTTTTTAAAAATGTGGTTTGTGTTTAATCCTCTGGAAGTCCTCTGTGTCAGCATGGCTTTTCTTTTCTGCTATGTGGACTTCATACAAGACATCTCTTGCCAGATTTTGGAATTTCCTGGCAAGGAAGAGAAGCAATTTGAGTAACCTGGCCACAGACAAATACATTTCACTTCAACAAAGCTTTTCAAATGTCATTGAAGATGTGTGAGAAACCAGATAGAAAGCTGTAGAAAATGCTCTTTGAAAAGGTATTCTCTCATTGACTGCTTAGTGAAGCTCTTGCCATCCAATCCCCTGAATGGGATAGATAACGCCATCTCTTTGCCAAGGAGAGGCTTGTTAGACCATAGGGTCAGGGCTTGGGAGATGGTCAGCTGTCTCAGTACAGGCTATGTGGGGCCTCCTTTACAGCCTGGACAATAAGTATCAGGGCTGGGAGCAAAATGCACATGATTTGGTTTGCTTGTCTTTTTCTGTTTCTTTCTTTCTTTCTTTTTTTTTTTGAGATGGAATCTTGCTCTGTTGCCCAGGCTGGAGTGCAATGGCACGATCTCGGCTCACTGCAACCTCCACCTCCCAGGTTCAAGTGATTCTCCTGCCTCAGCCTCCTGAGTACCTGGGACTACAGGGACACGTTACCACGCCCGGCTAATTTTTGTATTTTTAGGAGAGATGGGGTTTAACCATGTTGGTCAGGATGATCTCTATCTCCTGACCTCATGAACCACCCATCTTGGCCTCCCAAAGAGCTGAGATTACAGGCGTGAGCTCACTGCACCCGGCCACTTGTCCTTTTTAAAATAATTCTCATGTGCCTGTTTGACAAGTTAATGTAGGCTTACGTAGTCTCTCTCTGAGGAGTATATTTTGGAGTTACTCCTGATTGCTCTTAACTTCCTATGTGAAATTTGGCCAATTAATAGTTATTGAAAGACAAGCATATGCTTACTTTAAAGGGACCAACAAAGTTCTTGATCATCTGACAACTTTGATGTTTCAATAACAGCATTTGGCTTACGAATAGAGGCTACTCAGAAATGATCGATTTAGTGGGACTTGAGGTGGGGATTCAAGTGGTGAACGGAGAAGGAGTTGAGTGGAAGTCCTGTGAGGCCAACACAAGAGATGCAGAATGAGCTGGCTAGAAGGAGAAGGCTGTTCTGGTTTTTATTTAAAAAAAAAAAAAAAGCATTAATATCAAGAAAACACAAGAAAAAAGAACTAATGGAGGTGTGCTGGCTTGGGTGAAGGAATGGACCCACCTAGAAGGTACTGGTCAGGCTGGGACAGAGCTTTGGACACAGTTCACTGCTGATATCCAGCACCATGTGGAAAGCCAGTCCTAGACTTTATGGGCACTGAGCACTAACTGATTGTGCAACTGGAGCCTGGTCCAAGACTTTCATGAGCAGAGTCCAGTCACCAGGTTTCATGGGGCTGTAGAAATAAATTCTGCCCAGCGACCAAGTGGATTAGGTCCCAGAAGACAGACACTGATTCTTAGGAAATCACACATGGAAGCTTTCTGTCTACCCTGCTCTTCTTCCCACCTGCATAGTGGTGTCCCATTTACTGTCTAGTCTCCCTAAACAGCATTTATGTTCGGAATTAGTTCAGTTCCATAGAGAAGCTTTTGTTAAGCATTCATTAGCTTGTAAGATTTCTTTTTCACCTATGAAATTCTCTCAAGCCTTTTGACATTGTCAAGTGCCACAATGATTGATTTGAACAACTGTGACTTTCAGCTGCCTGAAGACTTGTAATGCCATCCCTGTGGATTGTAGATTCAAACTCAGGCATCTTTTAGTCAATAGGAGGAAACATTAGAAAGGGATATAGCGTCCTTTCTCCCTGCCTTTGGGGTCTGTAAGCTAAAACCTGTTTTTCCAACTAACCTGTCAATCTTCTAGTCAATCTTGATTCTAGTTCCTTTAAACAGATCAATTTCCTAGAGAAGCAGAATACCAGGGGTGCCTGGTTTAGGAATCAGAAAGCCTGGGTTCAGTATTATCCCTACCACCAATGACTATCCATGGCCCTTCAGCAAATCTTTCAGTATTTCCCCTTAAGTAAAAAAGAAGAGGTTGGATCAAGATGCACAGAGATTTCAACAGCCCAAAAGGAAGAGCTGAAACTAACAAGATTAGATTTAAAACAGTTGGTTGCAGAGATAGATGCTGGGAAAGAGCTAACATTGCTATTCCTATAGAAAAGGCTCTGTTACCCTAAGCTGAATGTGAAACAAGAGTGAGCCATGGCTGCTGGTACAGTTCACCATCACTGGCAGCATTGATATAAGGCAGGAGGTTATAGGCCTGCTTTACTGTGCCCTAGTCTGGCCATGGCATCTCCTGTCCCCAGTCTCACAATTTCCTCCAATCCTCTTTTAGTCAGAGTGATTTTTCTTAAAATCCAAATTTGTTTGTGTCACTCTCCTGCTTAAAAGCCTTCAATGGCTCTCCATTGCCCTCAGCATAGAATCTTATACAATGTCTGTCATGCTTTGGCCCCTGCTTACCTGTCCATACTCTCTCTTATACTCTACTGATCCATAATCCTCACCTTTGATGAGGCTAGAGAAAATCATCTCCCACTTCTTCCTGGCAGCCCCTGGCATGAAGGGTTATTATGCCTCTCATAATGTTAGTGGAAGGCTAGGCATTTCAAAGGGAACAAGTGACAAACCCAAGTACATTCAGAGGAGAGTGATAAGGATGATGAGGGCTATGGGAATAAGGTTGAATTACAAATAACTAAAGAAGCTGAGACAGGGAAGCGTGGAAAGAAAGAGCATTGTGAGAGGCATAATAACTCACTTTCCTTCCAAGTACTGCCAGGAGGAAGTGGGATATGACTTGCCCTGGCCTTACTAGGGACACAAATAGTATCTCTGGTAGGAAGGAGATGGACATGGTGCAATCTAAGAAGCGGCTTTGGAAAATGCTATGATGTGCTATATTTGGGTACATTTGGTAGAGGAATGGTATACCATGGAGAAGGGTTGGCTTCCTGGTGACCCAAGGAGCAATCTGGCCCTAAAAGGCCTCTGTGCCATCTCAGGAATGTGATTGGAAGGATTCTTGTGTTGGGTGAGGTGTTCATGTAGATAAAATATTAAAGATCCTGCAGAACATGGATTCTAAGATCTGCAGGTCCCTGACAGCTCTAAAAATCTGTGATTCTCTCATCTAGAGAGAATCACACAACACCACACAATTTAGAAAACTAAACAGACACTCTAACTTATGGCTTATTTTCCTTAAGCTTTAGGGTATTTTACCTATTCCAAATCTGGCCTTGATGCCTGGTTTACTTCATTGTTCCACTGGGAAAGGAAAAAGGGACATAGAGACATTATATAACTTGTTCTAATTTTTGCAGATAATGAAAAGAGGTAGAATCTTAATAGGAAACAGAACTCTTTCAGTTCCTAGGCACTAAAGCATATGCTTTTCTGGGTCCCTGATGACTTCATGTGCCAATTGCCCTATAAAGTGTCATGTCTCTTACCATTTTGCCTGAATTCCATATATAAAGTTCAAGAAACAACTCTGACAGGGTGGCAGTGGGTATGGGCTCTGGAATTAGATTGCCTCTGTGACCTTAGAAAAAGTCACTTAATTGTGCTGTTTCTCATATTTCAGCTTCTCTCAGTTTCCTCATTAACCTTGGTTTAATTCCATTATTATATCCATATTATTGATAGAGAAATGGAAAGATGAGGATAAGGATAAAATGAAAACATAGTACATGGCTATAGTAAATGGTTAGTAAACATTAGTATTATTAGTACTGGATGAGGACTGGACTTGAGAATAAAGATAATTGATTTATCATTCCTGTGTGAAAAGCATAGTGCAGTGGTCTTTAGACTATTTTCTGTGTAGCCTCAGAAGTTCCTCAGAGCTTTCACTGAGAGTCTGGACTGGGTTTAATGGCTGAGAGATGACACCACTGGCATAGATGAACTACATGGGGTGGGGAGTATGCACCAAAATGGTGCCCCTATGCTGCTGTCTGTGGTCCTGAAATACAATTTGTTAGTAGGACGCAGTTAATTCTCTAGAAAACTAGTGAGTACTCTATTGCCCCGTGTCTTTGCTGCCTCCCCAATAACTCCTTGCCTATGGCCAGTCCTACCACCAACTACTAGTTGGATAAATTGCTGATAACCTATTGAAGCACTAGTTTCCTTATATTTTAATGTAGGCGTTTTCTACCCAGCCCCTCTGTATGTTCATGAGGATGCTCCCAGGCTATATACCATCCTATATATATAAACTGCTCCCTCAGTTCCTACCTGAGAGGCACAGTCAGAAAGGGGGCAACATAGTGGCAACAAAAAATGTTTGCCTCTGAGCTCCCTCCTAGTAGAGTTCCTGGAACCCCAAGCCCACTGAAGGCATAGCTCAGTTTCTACCTGCAGAGTCCAAGGGGACCCAAACAGATTTTTAGCAACCATTCAAGTTTTTCCAAGGCCAGGATCAGAACAGAGGCACTCTCTGCACTGTCTCCTGGTGGACTACAGAGCTGTCATTGCCTCTGCCATTACTGATGCTGTATCTTCTTTCTGGTAGTCCTTAGGGTGGGGACAGGGCAGGGCACTCCCACAGCAGGGTCACAGGCTCTTCTGTTATATGCATCTAAGTATTCTTTTGCTGTTTCAATTTAAAATCGTCTCAAGCAAGGACTTAGGATTGATTTCCAGTGGAGGCTGGGCCAAGGGACAGTTGAGCCACCTTCTGTCCCCCACTATCTTGCTCAAAAGCCTTTCCCTTTTCTGTCTCATAAGCCCAGACAGTGCAATCCATCGCTATTCTGGATAAAGTCCAGCCTCCACTGGGCCCTCCGCAGGGAAGACAGAGGGGGCACGCTGTTTTTGTCCTCTTTCTTGGTGTCAGGGTTTTATCTGATATCCTGCAGCACAGCTACATTCCCAACACCCATATCAAATAACTCTCCTATTGGCCCACAAGTGGGTCTTCTAAGGGCATCCCGTCAGCTGGGCTCCCTCTGGGATCCCCAATCCAACATATGAAAGTTCTGCACCAGAACAATGTAGTTCCCTACATTGATAGAGTGTTATGAGGAAAGAGTTGGAAAAAATTTCTTTTTCATAGATTTATAAAGCAGAAAACACTCGTGGTGTTCATTTGGCCCATCTTTCTGTCTCCAAGTGGAGTTAAACTCAAACAATAATGCTTTATACTTAGAAAGAGAGGAAAACACCTTCTGGAGATTAAAATGCAAAAACGCTCCCTTATAAGTCGGAGGATTTTTTTTTTTTTTCTCCTACTGGCCACACTAATTCTCTGGTGGTACAATTTTAGTCATTTGCCTATTGTTCTGTTCTCAAGGGGAATCAGAGAGAAGATCATAGCCTTTTTAAGTATTTCCATCACATTGCATTTCTCTCTGGCTGAGTTCTTCTCCACCCCTCTCCTTCACACACACACACACATTCCTACCCACATATTTAGTCCTAAACAGTAATCACCTATGTCCAACTTGGCTCTTCGAAGTGAAGAGGGAGCCCTGTGTTTGCCATATCATGAGCATATTTTCCCCAAGAGCTGCTTATGCAGCAATCCAGAAATTCCTATTGCTCTGCCTTTTAATTAGTTCAGGGAGTTGCAGCCTAACGGTGTGGGTATGCTTGCCAGCTGTGCTTTTCGGGAAGTTATATTGCTGCTCCTTCTGTCTCCTGCCTCAGGGTTGGGAAATTAGAGAGCCTGCTCTTTTTACCCTGCAGAACCCCAGGTGCTCCAGGGCCTTTTCTGGGCCATGATCAAAGGCCCTTGGGGATGAAGGTGGCAACACTCAGATCTCAGGTCTTGAAGCCTGCTGTCCTTGAGCAGGGTGGCAGAGATGACTTTTGAACTAAAAGGGATTGTTTTAATCTGTGACTGATCAGTCCCCTCCAGTGACCTACTGCAGAATCAGTGCTTGCTGGGGGCCAGAAGAGGGATTTTATGGCTTGAGAGGTACCTGCATGTCTCCCAGGCAGGTCCCTGTTCAACAGGCTGCCAGATACCTTATCTCCATGAAATGAGAGGCCTCTAGCATCCCCTCCAGCCCCACTTCTTGTGATAGCTCTGCTTCCCCACAGGGGCCCTGGGCTGGCTACATGGCTGAAATTAAATCTGTCATTGCTGCTGACTTTTTAATTAAACTTTTTTCCCCTTCATATTTTGTTTGTGCATTCTCCCTCTGGGTGATCACATTGCACTTCCGGCTCTGGTTTTAACTTCTCCTGGTTACCAAGGTTCAGCACATCCCCCTCATTAAATGGGTGGGTGATGGTGTTTTTCCTGGCATCCTCCCATAGACACTTTTCCAGCTCAGCTGAGTGGTCAGTGCCTGTCTGATTTACCCAAATGGGTAGTGTAGGCTTCTACCCCACACTTTGAACTCAAACCCATCAGGGCACAATTTTCTTTCTTCACTTATCTCAACCTTGGGCATGAGCATGGATTCCACTGTTTGTTTCTTCCTATTTGTATACCTGCTTTTTGTTGGGCTGTTGTACACACACACACACACACACACACACACACACACACACACTTCACTCAGTCTTTATAGCAAAATTTCTGCCAGCCTTCCTCCTTGGCACTTGGCTTCTCCAGCACACCATCTCTCTACAAATGGGGTCATTCATTGTTGCTGTGGCCATTGACTCTAATCTGACAGCCCTGCAAATAGCCACTTGCTTGCCATGTAGTCCCAGCACATCTCATTGAATTTCACTGAGTGTAACTTGGCAAAGCCTGAAGACAGGCACCAGCCCTGCCACGTCCCTGTCTTTTTCAAGGCCTAGACTAAGACAGAGCACAAACCAAGAGGCTCAGAACTCTTTGATAAATGATGTTTTCCAAAACTAGAAATATATGCTTCTGTAACCCCTATCTAGTTTCAGAAGATCTGCCTAATTGAAATGTTGTCTTGGATGTTATATTTATTTTTCAAAATAACAATGTAAATAAAACTTTTTTTTTCCATTTAACCCATTTCCTGTTTGCCTCGAGAATACTCTTGTCTCTAATCCTAATGTAGCATCATATATATTTCGGTTACATTAGGATTAGAAATGTTATGTTTCGAAATAACTCCAAGAACAGTTTTTATATATTATTTTCATACTGAAATCAGATTTCCTTCAGCCTCAAAGAGTGTGTTTATGTAAAATTAAATGAGTATGGACAGTGAGCCGCACTTTTATTTTCTAAACAGGAAATGGGTTAATTTTCAAATGGCATAGTACATTCATATAGTTTGAAACCCAAATGTAAGGGTTATTGCCGTGTTTAAAATGAGGAAACTGAGGCCAGTATAAGAAAATTAAGTGCCAATTTATTCAGCTCCCCGGAGAGGTTCCATGGTCCTGGGGAAAGGGGCCAGAGAAGTCACGCCTGGCTTCCCAAGGCTTGGGGTTTTATAGCGAGTGAGGGTGTCTTGATTGGTTATGAAGGAACAGGACGTGGTTGGGGCAAGCTGCTATTGGTAGGTAGGCAGGATTTCCGGTGAGCAGGCTGCCCATGGGGAGTGGGACCTGGATGGGGCAAGCTGCTATTGGGCAGGTTTTGGCGGGGCTTCTTTTGAATTTTGGTGGGGTTTTTTAACAGCGGGCTAAGTGCTGAGTGCAGGGCTTGGTGCCGGGCTCAGAGTGGTGACGTAGTTTTTGGGTGCGGAGAGGGATGGGTGTGTCTGAGCCTCTGGCGAGGCAACCAGCCTTACACCAAAAAGTATAAACTATTTTTTTTTTTTTTTTTTGAGACAGGGTCTCACTCTGTCACATGGGCTGGAGTGCAGTGGTGTGATCATGGCTTACTGCAGCCTCGACCTCCCAGGCTCAAGTGGGCCTCCCACCTCAGTCTCCCAAGTAGCTGAAACTACAGGCACATGACACCACACCTGGCTAATTTTTGTATTTTTTGTAGAGATGGGATTTCAACATGTTGTCCAGACTGATCTGGAACTCCTGGCCTCCCAAAGTGCTGGGATTACAGGCATGAGCCACCCTACCCAGCCAAAAAGTAGAAATATTCTTAGCAA
The DNA here is from genome assembly GCF_009761245.1 of Sapajus apella. Classification (NCBI taxonomy): domain Eukaryota; kingdom Metazoa; phylum Chordata; class Mammalia; order Primates; family Cebidae; genus Sapajus; species Sapajus apella. Next base: position 7,003,722 of record NW_022437004.1, on the reverse strand, counting down.
AAATGCTTTCTCCCAGTCTTGTTCCCTTCTGCTCAGTTCCTGCCCTGCCTCCATAACTACCGTTCTTGGTTTCCTGTGTTTAAGATAGATCTTGACAGTCTTGTAGCAGATTCAAAAATCAGTAAACTACTTCAAAAACGATGACATGCTGGCTACTTAAATAGAAAAGGAGGCCTTTTTTTGCTCTGTCACACATTTGCCACTTAGGATTGAATTACCTGCCCTGCTCCCCACCCTTAGAGCTATATAAATTCTGTCCTAAACTTTTTTTGTTTCTGACAGCCTCTACAACATAGCCTATGTTGTACTATAAATTTTTATCTCAGCCATCTTTGTCTAAGTTTCTTTGTTTCAATGTCTCGAAGCTTAAAGCAGATTTCATTACTTGGAAGCTTAGTGAATTAGCCCCAGTTAATCAGATAAGCACTAAATAAATTCGCTGGAAACCTCCGACAGATAGACTTTAAAAGATCCAGCACAACTGGTTTATCCTGACAAGATTACAGCTGATATGGTGAAGGTGGAGGAGACTCTGGTTACCTGAATAACTTGAAGTAGACTCCAAGAAAGAGGAAGGCATTGGGAGTGTGGGCAGGCAGCCATGCTCAGGCTCAGGCTGGATGTGTGCTGTGGCCAGCAGCTCTGGACAGCAGTCAGTGAACCAGGAAACAAGAGCCCAACATCCCTGTAGTCAGACAGAAAATTCACCTGGGAAGAGGGACCTTCAGGGAGCTCTGGGTGCCCACTTTCTGGATGCTCTTGCCTCTCAGTCTGGAGGAAGGACTCTGGATAGCTCAGTCATGGTCAGTACCACTTCCAAGACTGCACAGCACAGTCCTCCAATACTCTACCCCAAACACATGCACATTTAATGTCACCTAATGCATTTGTCCCAAGTCTTCACTTCTCTACAAAGAGCTTTTAATTCACTGGCTCAAGTGGCTCTAGATGAGTCAGGAGAGGTCACCAATGTGGTTTCCTTTAAGGAAACTCTCTCCACAGGGTCATTTTATAAACTGACTATCCCACACATCTCTGTGAACCGGCACTGCATTTAAAGATGTTGGTGGCCCGGCGAGGTGACTCATGCCTGTAATCCCAACACTTTGGGAGGCTGAGGCAGGCAGATCATGAAGTCAAGAGTTCGAGACCAGCCTAACCAACATGGTAAAACCCTGTATCTACTAAACATATAATAATTAGCCGGGTGTGGTGGTGCATGCATGTAATCCCAGCTATTCAGGAGGCCGAGGCAGGAGAATCACTCGAACCTGGGAGACAGAGGCTGCAGTGAGTGGAGATTGTGCCACTGCACTCCAGCCTGGGTAGCAGAGCTAGATTCCATCTCAAAAAAAAAAAAAAAAGATGTTGGTCAAACTCATGGAAGCAGAGTAGCATGGTGGTTGTCAGGGATTGGCAGAAGAGGAAAGGGGAAGTGATGGTCAAAGGGCACAAAGTTTCACTTACACAAGAGAAATATGTTCTGGAGATCTGCTATACAGCATAGTGTCTGTAGCTTAGAATACTATATTGTGTACTTAAAATTTTCTAAGAAGGTAGACCTCATGTTAAGTGTTCTTACCACACACACAAAAATAATGATAATAATAACAAAGGGAGTGGGAGGAAAGTTTGAGAGGTGATGAATAGCCTTGGTGGATGGCGGTGATGGTTTCACAGGTGATATCTACAGACTCATCAGGTTGTATACATTAACTTTGTCCAGATTTCTACCTGTCAATCATATCTCAATACAGCGGTTTAAAGAAAAGAGATGCTAACTGGTGATCCTAGAGATGGCCCCAGGTCCCACAAGATTTAGAATAACCAAGACCAGCTCAGACCTGTAATCCCAGCACTTTAGGAGGCCAAGGCGGGTGGATCATGAGGTCAAGAGATTGAGACAATTCTGGTTAACATGGTAAAACCCCGTCTTTACTAAAAAAATACAAAAATTAGCTAGGTGTGGTGGTACGCACCTGTAGTCCCAGCTGCTCAGGAGGCTGAGGCAGGAGAATCGCTTGAACCCAGGAGGCAGATTGCAGTGAGCCAAGATTGCACCACTCCACTCCAGCCTAGCAATAGAGTGAGACTCCGTCTCATCAAAGGCACAAAAAAAAAAAAAAAAAAAATCAAGACCAGGGAAATGTGCTATGGTCCAGTAGGTAGTTTTAATATTAACACTGGATTGTGAGGCTGTGAAAACTGATCATTCCTATGTGGTGAATGTATTTTCTTTGGTAATACCCATATTAAATATTTATTAAGAAAATGTTATTCCCAAGCCACACCTAGTAGGAATGGTTATTGTACACAGCACTGGGGACACACAAAGGAAAGGAAGTACTTGCTTTGGGTAAACCACTTGATCTTCAATTAGAAGTTGGGAGGAAAATACAGGGTCCTGGCTATGAGCTGTGCCATCTTTAGCCACCTCCCCTAGGAGTAGCCTTCAGGATGTCCACTGCAGCTCATCCTGGCCTTGGGGATATCCTCTGGCCTGTGAGCAGGGGCAGCTCAATCCTTAGGGCTGCCTGGCATAAGAACAAATTGCCACTTAAACAGGAGATGCAAACACACATGTGTGCTACAGAGGGTGAACACCTTCCCCCAAGACTGTGTATGCGGCCTGGGGTAGACTGGGCAAGAGGATACCTCTGGACCCAGACTCCCACTTAGGAGGCAGAAGTGCTCAATCAGGGGTAGAGATAGCACCCAAAGGAGGCTAGAGACAAAAACTGAAGAGAGGAAGAACCCAGGTAAGTATGAAAGCCCGGGTGAGAGGCAAGGATTCTGGACACCATGGGCACTGAGGAGAGGAGCAGGAGGGGCAGGCCCGGTGTTATGGGGAGCCAGGTCTCCTGGTAGTGATGTGGCAATGGGCCAGAGCAGAGGCATGCAGGTGGAAGGCTGTGGCAGCAATTCAGGAAGAGAATGGTGAAGACTGCAGCAGAGATGGGACCATAGGAGGCAGGAGATTGATGCCACAGATGTCACAAGGGTAGACTCTGTAAGGCTTGGTACCTGGGCTGGGATGGGAGAGGGGAAGGAGGTCTCAGATCATGCCCATGTCTCTGGCTTGTCTGATGTGATGAATGGTGGTGTCAGTCAGAGATTGAGACGTGGAGGAATTGTTGGGTCTGTGGAGAAAGAAGATCAAGGAGACCCGAGAGTGACTGAATGGGAGGAACCTATGGACATCCATATTCCAGAAATATCATCGCAGGAAGGAATGAAAAGAGATGGACCCCCAAAAGTGTGGGTGGATTGAGAAGCACAGACACACAGACACAGGCAGTGGGGTGGGGTGCTTCTGGTGGAGGAGGGAAGGGGCTGTGATGAGTCAAGTCTGCTGTGGCAAGCAGGAGACAGGGGCCTGTCTGGAAATGACAGCAGCCTTCAGTCCTACCTTAAGACTGCCAGTGGTGGACAAAGAAATGAATGTAGGCTTTCAACAGCTCTTTCCAGATCTACATGTGATCAGGTGGTGGATGGGTACGTGAGGTCCAAGGTACTCCATCCTTGATGAGTGGAGTCATGGAGGGTGACAGAGCTGGATCGCTCAGTGGTGTGCTGGAGCCAGCTCCTGCAGGCTCAGCTCACAGACTGTGCACCTCTTCCTAACTCTGCATTCAGTGACGTCTATTCATAACTTGAAATCAGCCATGATGGGGGCATTTACACCATGGAGATTGGCAAATGCTGCAAGTCAGGCCTTTATTTTCCAGAAAGCCAATGTTAAACATTTACTGGCATACCATTGGGGTGGAAGGGGGAACAAAGCTGCATGTGGTCAAGTGAAAATTGGTAAGTCCAGAGAGAGAGGTGGGCAGGAACCAGAAATGAGCTAAGAAGACTAGAGAATAACTGAAAAGCAGTATAATTACAGTGCATTGCTTGAGAGTGTGGAATTTAAAGCCTGGAGGCTTGAGTTCAAATTCTGGCTCTGCCACTAGTTGTGTGACCTTGGGCAGGTTATTTAACCTCTCTTGGCCTCAATTTTCTCCTTTATGAAATGGGAGAAATAATGCTTGCTTCTTGAGATTACTGTGAGATTTCAACACATTTTGCTTGTAAGCACTTAGAACAGAGCCTAGCATGCAGTAAGCATTCAAAAATAAGTGTTAGCAGGCTGGGTGCAGTGGTCTATACCTGTAATCCCAGCACCTTGGGAGGCCAAGGCAGGAGGATCACGTGAGGCAAGCAGTTCAAGACCAGCCTGGGCAACATAGTGAGGTCCCTACTCTACAAAGCATTTAAAAATTAGCCATGTGTGGTGATGTGCACCTGTAATCCTAGCTACTCTGGATGCTGAGGTGGGAGGATTGCCTGAGTCTGGGAGTTTGAGATTACAATGAGCTGTGTTCGTGCCACCACACTTGTGACAGAGCAAGACCCTGTCTAAAAAAACAAAACAAAACAACAAAACAAAACAGTGTTGGCTATTATAGAAGAGTTTACGTAGATCATGACGTGATTGTATTTGTCTTTTGGAATGAACCCTGCAGTGTAGAGAATAGACTGAAAGGGGCAAGAGAGAAGACAGGAAGAGCAAGGAAGGAGCAGTCGTTAGACAAGACGTGGGGGAGCCTGAGCTAAGGTGGAGAGAAGAGAGGAGATGTCTCTCATATCTGTCCCTTCGTTTCCATGCTCACTGGAATGAGTAAAGCACCTTCTACCATGTTTTATCATGCTTTATACATGGAAGACACCCTCCTGCTCCCATTTCTTACTGAGTCTCATCTGAAGTCAGACCATTATCACCTTATAAGCTGAGCTCTCACTGAAAATCATAAAAGATCAAAGTCGAATACCTTAATTCCTAGTGGAAGACTTTGTTTGATTCTAATCTTTCTGTTCAACCCTCTCTTCCCCCATTTCTCTCCTAGATGACCTCTCTGAATAGTTAGCTTGAAAACTCCAAAAATGCCTTTTTTTTTTCCCCTGTGGGCCGCATTTATTCATTCATTCGCTATGGCCTTTTGTATGCCAGTTTCTTGCTGGGTCTTTGCCAGGAACACCTGCTTTTTTAATCTGAATCCTGTTACTGCTTTCATACCTAGTTTATGTTAGCCTTCCTCCAGAAAGCTGTCCCTGACCTACTGACCCACTCACTGGATGGGTCCCGTTCATCCCTGGACCTTTCACTGTGGCACAAGGAATAGAGGTCTCTAATTGACCAGATTTTCATTTCATGCCACCTTTGAGGCCAGAGAGGAGCAAGGCATGTGACTTGACTAATAGTCCACGTGGACCATGGTAGACAGTGGGGCCTAAAAGGAAAAATGAGTCACTGGTCTGTTCCAGCCCTGGACCTCAACAGCACCTCCTGTGTGGCTTTCTGATGCACTCACAGCAGCTCGTTGTGCTATCATTTTCTCTTTCTTATGTGTACTTATCTTCTCCCTCCAAATAACACAAGGGCAGTTATGTTCCTTCTCTCCCCTGAATCATTTAGTGTGATGCTTGACACCTAGTGGGTTTTCTAGAAACATTTGTTATTTGGTTACTTAAATGTATGATTGATGCAGTTGGCATGAAGATTAAGAAAAAGCAGGAAACTTAAAAAACAGGAATTGTTTGTGAGGCCCCAGTGGCACTTTTGCCTCCACACACTGCTTCCCCTAGCACCCATAGAGGCCACTTGGTGACACAAGAGGTGTCACTTGCCTCCCCTGGTGGCATCCAGCAGACAGCCTTCTAGCCAAGAACTGCTCCTGTCCCTCCTGAATGCCCAGCTCAGTGTGGAGCTGCAGTTAACCGTTGGCCAGTGTTGCTTAGAAAATTAGCTGGACACTGGAGGGTTAAAAACCTCTCTCTTTTTCATGAAGGGTAGAGAAAGAGAGATCTTTCCTGTCTATACTATGCTTATCTTTCAGCGCCTTCCTGTTATCATAATGGTTCTTTGTTGGTGGCAAAAGCCTTTTCAGACGTGTGAGGCAATATTTCACCCTTGCTCACACTTTAAACATTGTTGTTAGGGGCTGGCTCACTGTGCTGCAGGCTGTGGGTTGCATCAGCCTGTGCATATGCTTGTGAGGTTAGTTTGGGGATAATGTCTGGCTGAGGTTATACCTAATTTTGCATAATAGTGTTGGGAGAGGGGTAACAGGGTGCTAACAGTTATACACTAAATGCTCTTGGCTAGGGCATGCAGGCCCAGAGCTTTCCACCATTCCCTGGCATCTGACCAACCACCCCTCTGATGGCCTGGGAAAGGTTCATAGTGCAGAGAGTTTTCTCCTATTCTGTTCTCAAACGGCCTCTCCTCAGTTGTTACCCACTGTCCCTCCTCCCAAATGCAATAGAAAAATGAAGATAGGTGGCAATGATCCCCAGGGAGTGAACAGAGAGCAGAGAACCACATTGGACCTGATGAAGTGATATGGTGAATGCTGATAGGCAGACATCACTGCTAGCTTTGGTCAATATCTCAGCTCCCAAGAACATTTCTCAGCTATTCTCCTCATCCAGTGCCTATGAGTCTGCTATGCTTTAAAAATGACATGCACTAGGAAGTGCAAAGCAGAGTAAGGTTATACTCACGTTTGGGAATCTAGTAAAAGTTTCATAGATTTAGACCATCTTAGAACTGGCTCCCGATTAGGGGTGTTTCCCAAACCAACTCTTTGTCTGCACTGGAACTCTCCTCTTAGGCTTAAACTGGTCATCTGGACTCCATCTATAAGATGGCAGCCAGTTCTTCATACTGGGTCTGCCCTGGAGCTTCCAGCTGACACTTGTTCTTTTCCAGCCACTGACAGGACTCTCTGAAAACTCTTCTTTGTCCTCCCCTAGTCCTGTATCCTGATGGATCAGGCCAAGGCATTGACCTGGAGCAATGCAGACCAGAAGCCACAGCTTTATACTCCTCTTTCTCTGATCTCTGACAGGAGCAGGTCCTGGAGAGGTGCCCAGATCTCCCTTTTGAACCAAGACACTTGTCCTCTTAACTTTAGGAGTGCTGCCTGCTGTTGGGTGCCTCCCTGGGAATTGCCCTCAGCCAATGGGAGCTGCCTCCCAAAGGTTACATGCCCTAGGCACAAGTGGACAATGTAGTGGTACCAAGGTCTCCTCCTTTCCCTCCGTTCAGGACATCTCCAAAGGGCCATCTTGGCTTCAGAGCTTCCGGTGAGATCAGCTGAGGCCCCTAGTACAATTGTGTCAACTACTCAACCCTGTGTCGGAGCCTCCTTCTCTCACTCCCTCATGGGTGTTGTTCCCAAGAGCACATTTGCACATAAATTTCCTTCCCAAAGTCTGTTTCCCAGACAACCTGACCCATGACACTTAGAAACAATGGGCAGGAGGCTGCCAGCACAGGGGCCAGCATGTGCATTCTGCATGAGGAAGCTGTGTGGTAGGAGAAGCAATGCCTGGAGACTGTACACCCAAGTGGTTGGGAGGGTGATGAACGAATGCCCTGGAGAAGGAATAGTTGAGTCTGGAGGATGCCTGCCTTGCCCTCTGCAGCCCATGTAGGATTGCCTCTTCCTAAGTGGAGAAAGAGGAGAGACAAAGAAGTGCAGAGGAGTCACGATGCTTTCTGAAGGGTCAACTATTTATACAACAGTTAACCAAACACATATTGTAAAATGATCTTACTCCTTGTTGCCCAGGCAAACTTCCCTCCCAGTCATTTCTTCTCTCTATTGAAAGTTGGCCTGGGAATTGGTGCAGTGAGACTTCCCAGCAGCTGTCTCAGTGTAGTGTAATGTGAATGCAAAGTGAACATCAGAGAAAAGAGAAAATGGGGGCAGCTGCTGTCTGTTCTGCTCCTCTGTGGGAGAAGAGAGGTGTGGAGAAGAGAGGTCACAGGTAGGCCTGGCCCCACTTCTTTGATGGGGCTTCAGTGCTCAGGCCCCATGATTGTGTGCCCCTTTTGAAAGACCACTTTTCACTATGACAGTAGACAGGAGTGAAGATCTTCCTCTTTGTACCTCAACATGGATTCCAGAAGCTAAACACACCAACCTGCCCATCAGACCCAGAACAGACCCCAATCAGCAGAGACTTTCCCACTGTGGGAGCCGAACTGGAACCACAGCTAGTAAGGGGATATGCCTGCACGTCCTCCCCACCCCTCCCTGACCCCAAAGAGGCCAGTCCAGTTCAGCATCTCTGCCTCTCCCATTCCAGGCAACAATAGAGGCCTGGAATGTACATTTTGTAAGGCCAGGCATCTCCCCATTTGGGGATAACCATTACATAGCACTTGGAATGGGAATGCCAGGGACTAGTCATCAAAGCCATGAGGCTCTCTGAGCGCTGTTGGTGCCAAAAATCATTCTAACCCTTCCCAGAAGCTGTACCTGGGCATTCTCTGGAGTGTTCCTTATGGAGCAGGAACAATGGGCACAGATACACTTCTATTCCAAATGGAATATTGCCTCTTAGGAACTAACCAAGGCCCCTTCAGTTTCTGTTAAGGTTTTTGTTCAAGTGTAATTTTAAAAAAATATGTTTTATAACCATTTTATTTGAAATTTGAAAATTAGCACATATACTGACTTGGTTTATCAGCTCTTCCCCTACCTTTAAGAGATCCCAGAGAATAGGAGAAATGCAAAATTTACAAGAATTTGTATAACATAAAGTGGTGCTGGGCTCTTCAGTTAGCCATCAGGGTGGTTCCTAGCATGAAGCACCAGCCACTCATGTCCCATGCAAAGGAGGGCTCTGGATGACTTGGGGGTGGTGGGGTGTTGATTATTAGACCAGGGAGTGGTGTTACAGAGCTAGAATGGCTTGGGAAGGGGTTAAGAGTGAGCACTCGAATAACAGCCTTTGGGTGACCCTGGGTCAGACATTGTTTTCTAAAAGAGCGGGAACCCAAGCCACCAAGGGCACTAACACACAAGGGGGAAAGAAAACAATTCTAGACCACTGCGTGCAATTAAAGATGAGCTTAATTTGGTTCTTTTAGGTTATAGATCACTCTCAAATCCTGCTTATCAGTTCTGTTCATTTTGTCTGTGGTATCGGCAGTTCTCCACAATCCACTGAAATTGTCAGAGGCTCTAGACAGGAGAGCCACAAAGCCTATGAAACAGAGGACGTATTCTCGCCATTCTTACTTGTCAAGGGGAGGTGAACTGCAGTAGGAATCTGGCTCCTGCTGTGGGAATTCCCACTCTGGCTTGAGTCCTGGAGTCAGTGTGAGTCCAGATAACCCTGAGATGGGACACAACACAAAAAATTTAAATGGTACAAAAGCCCCTGTCATCAGATACTATCTGAGATAATTCTAAATGATTAAATGTTTCCTACCTTTTGCATGCACTGACATGCACGCACACGCACACACACAACACACATACCTCTTCACTCTGTATCTTTTTATATACAATCATATGTAGTTTAATGATGGGGATACATTTTGGAAAATACATTATTAGGTGATTTTATTGTTGTGCAAACATCATAAAGTGCACTTACACAAACCTAGATGGTATACCTCTGCTGTATGGTATAGCCTGTTGTTCCTATGCTACAAACATTTACAGCATGTTATTGTACTAAATACTGAAGGCAACTATAACAGAATGCTAAGTATTTGTGTGTCTAAACATGTCTGAACATAGGAAAGATACGGTAAAACTACAATATAAAGTTTTAAAATAGTACACATGTATAGAGCACTTACCATGAATGGAGCTTTCAGGACTGGAAGTTGCTCTAGGTGAGTCAGTCACCTCTAGTGAGTGGTGGGTGAATGTGAAGGCCTAGGACATTACTGTGCACTACTGTAGACTTTAGTTTAGTAGCCTAAACACTGTACACTTAGGCTACACAAAATTTATTTTAAAACTTTACTTTCTTTGTTCAATAATACATTAACTTTTTAACTTTATAAATGTTTTAATGTTTTTAACTTTTTGATTTTTTTTTTTTTTGGGGGGGGGATGGAGATGGAGTTTCACTCTTGTTGCCCAGGCTGGAGTACAATGGTGCAATCACGGCTCACCATGACCTATGCCTCCCGGGTTCAAGCGATTCTCCTGCCTTGGCCTCCTGACTAGCTGGGATTACAGGCCTGTGCCACCATGCCCAGCTAATTTTGTATTTTTAGTGGAGATGGCGTTTCTCCATGTTGGTCAGGCTGATCTTGAACTCCTGATCTCAAGTGATCTGCTCACCTTGGCCTCCCAAAGTACTGGGATTACAGGTCTGAGCCACCACACCCAGCCTTGATTATTTCATACTGACACTTAGCTTAACACACAAACACATTGCACAGATGTGCAAAAATATTTTCTTTCTTTATATCCATGTTCAGTAGCTATTTTCTATTTTTAAATTTTTTACTTAATTTTTTTTACTTTTTAAGCTTTTTTTTTTTGTTGTTAAAAACTAAGACACAAGCACACACATTAGCCTCAGCCTAGACAGGGTCAGGATCATCAGTATCACTGTGTTTCATCTCCACATCTTGTCCCACTGGAAGGTCTTCAGGGGCAGCACACATGGAGCTGTCCTCTCCTAGGATGACAGTGCCTTCTTCTGGAATACCTCCTAAAGCACCTGCCTGAGGCTGTTTTACAGTTACCTTTTTTTTTAGTAGGGGTACACTCTAAGTTAACATAAAATTATAGTATAATAAACACATAAATCAGTATCATAGTCATTTTTTATCATTATCAATTATGATGTACTCTACATAACTGTATGTGCTAGACTTCTCTATGACTGGCAGTGCGGTGGGTTTGTTTACAGCAGCATCACCACAAACGCGAGGAATGTGCTGCACTGTGATATTGCTACAGCTATGACATCACTAGACAACAGGAATTTTTCAGGTCTGTTATAATCTTATGGGACCACTGTCATATATGTGAGTCATCATTGACTATGTTTATATATTTCTGATTCTTTATCTGTACAATGGAGACAAAAGAGAAAGCCTGGCTCAATTTCACCTCTGAGATATGTTGTGTGGGTCAAATCATATCATTCAAGCTCTCCAGAAAGATGAAGTGCTGTAGCAATGGAAGGCATTTCCACCCATAGCCATAGTTTCATTACTTGTTATTTGATTACTCTCTATCTTGCCCATTGTGTTCAGGGAACAATGGAGGCCTGCAATTTAGAGTTAAACTCTTAGTGATCTCTGTGTTGACAACACCAAAGCTGGAGGAATCCAGTAGGACGTGGGCATGGTTTTCCCGGAAAGCTGACTGAGCAGTTCTGCAAAAGTTTGCAAGTACAGGGCAGAATTTCATCCAGCCTTGAAACCTTGAGCAAGACTCAGCATCAACAAAGCAAAGTTTCATTTCTTTGACTGTGGGAGTGCTAGTCCCACCCTTTAGATGGCTATTCAGTTTTAAGTTCAATAAGCATTTTGATTGAGAAATGCTTTGCTGAGGGGTGAAAAGTCCTTGGCTTTGAATGACAAATGAGCAGTTCAGTGGCCGATGTCACAGTCTGGGCACCTGCCAAAGTTGACTCCCTGGGTGGAGCATCTTAGTCACAGAGCCAGTGCCTGCTGTAGGTGTGCAGGGCTCCAGAAGGGTGTGTGTATGTGTGTGTGTGTGTGTGTGTGTGTCTGTGAGTGTGTGTGTCTGTGTATTTCTATGTGTGTGTGTTTGGGGAAGGGAGCAAGGTTGTGGGAGCATTTCTTATCTGCTCTTCTCTGCAAGATTTCCTGTGATTTAAGTCACAGTAAAGTACCCATAAGCCCACAATGCAAAAGAACCCCAAAACCAGCCTAGCAGCCAGCCTTGGCAGAATGTAGGTGCACTGGTCTTTAGACAGTCAGAAATGACACTGTGGGCTCTCAGGCAGTCACTGGGTCAGGCTGCCTATTAAAGCACCAAATGGATGTATTTAGCCCTGCCAAGTCTGGAATAGTCCTAGTCATGTGTGTGTCTGTGTGTGCATGCGCACACACACACACATGCAGTACAGGGTCTGCCTACCTAAAGCAGAAAAAATTCTGCAGAATGGCTGCCTCACCAGTAAAGAAGACACACTGAGGAGAGAGAGGTTGATGTGTCTCCACTACCAAGAGATAGGCTTCTCTCAGCCAGTGAGACATCACATCCAACAATGTGAAACTGGCCACCATAGCCTTGACATGTCAACATTGAAAGTGTAGTTGCATCTTTGTTCTTCACTGTTACGAAGTTGGGCGTAGCACAGCCTGAGTGGAATACATAAAACACGGGTTGGAAACACATGATCTGGATTTGAATCTCAGCTCTACCACTCACCTGCTATAGACTTTGAGCAAGACGTCTCTGAGGTTATTTCTTCATAGTAGGTAGAGATAAGACCTACTTCAAAGGTTCTTAAAGGCAAGCCTACCTGAGTCAATGAATGCAAAAACATTCACATTTAAACTGTAATTTTAAAGCATAATACAAGTAAATAGCATTATTATCATTAAAGAGATTAACTTAGCACTGTGCATCACATGATTAATCACAGGCTATCTATGAGATATCAAATAGAGAGGTAAAGCTCACAGTAATAAAAAATATTGCCAGGGCTATAGTATAACCAGTGCACTGTTCTTTTCCTAAACAAACAACAAACAAATCTTGCCAGAGTCAAAAGGCAATAGTTTCGACCACTTTTTCTGCTTTCTCGAAAGGCAGCCTTCCTTCAACCCTAGTCCTTTCTCTATGAAAAACAGTGAAGGAGGCACCCTCTTTGTTACAGATATGGAGTGTAGCTCTGTGTGTATCAAGCCAATGTCCTGCCTTCACTGAGCTCACAGACAACACTCACAAATGTCACAGAACTCAGATCACCCCCTCCGATACTTTTTCCTTCACCAAAGAAGGTGTGTCTGAACTAAGTGAGAGCAATGATATCATATGCATACCCATGAATCCACTCTTATCTTCTTATTTTGAATGCACTCCTATTTCAAACCTTTGGTACTTTCTATTATTGGTAACAGATTACGTGTGACTCACCTCACAACCAATTGACATGTGATGTCACAACTGAAAGTCAAGATTGAGGACAAATGTCTGCAACCGTGGGTGAGGGGAGAGATTTGTTTTATGCATCTTAGTATTTCCGATGCCCAGGTAGATGCTCACTGCTGACTTGAATTGGCCCTAGCCTAGGAAGGAGAATCCTCACAGCTCCCAATCCATGAGCTCTGGGGCCATTCCTAATGCAGAGGGGTTAGCTGGGTAGTCATAGCCCTTTTAGGAGCTTCACAGTCACATGACAGGAGACCAGAAATGGCCTCTCCAGGAGAATTCAGTGTGGAACAAGCCAGCTCCCTTCACACTCTGTGGTAGTGACAGTTTTAAGTGGAAGAGTTAGTGCCCAGCTTCTTCCATGCCTGGCTTTGAAGAGGGTGGCCTCTTGCCATTAAGAAGTGCCTGAGGTTTGGGTTTGGTGAGGGCTGGATGAAATGAGTGTGCCAGTGGTATTGCCAGGGAATAAATGTGAAAAGCCAAAGCAAACCTTCAAGTGCACAGCAAAGAGCTGCATTCTGAGCTGTGTTCCTAAAGACATTCAAAATCACATGCTTCTATCTGGGTCATGTGGGTGGATCTGCAACTCAGGGCATCCACAGATGCCAGGGCCAAAGCTGGCATGGCTGTTCCCTGCTAGGCTGGGAAGGCCTTGCCAGGGCAGCAGCCCCAGCCACACACCCTTGTGTTGGAGCAGTCTGGAGGCTGCCAGCCTGTGGGGCTGGCAAGAACACCAGCATATGGGGAATCTTCTAGATAATTTGTCACAAGTGTGCTAATGGCTCTGGGGGCCAAGAGGAAATGGGTCATACTGCATGTTTGGAGATTGGAATGTGTGAATGAGTTGCTCTGTGAATTATTTTATATTTTCTCCTTGGAGTTCAGAAGAAAACTAGTTCTGATGGGCTTGGCCAAGGTTTATGAGGCAAAGCAGGGCTTCTGAGGTGAAGCTGCATGGCTGTTTGAGCCCGGGGCATGGCAGGATTTCTGCCAGAGACTGGAAACCTCTCTGGTTATACCAAGCCAGCTTGGTACCGGGTGTAAAGTTACTCAGGTCAGAAAATGCATTGGTTTCATTCCTTCCTTGAATGAAGGGAATTGTAGGCAGCAAGTGGGAAAAGAGAGGAACCATGGGAAACAAATAGATGAGGGCATGAGGGAAAGGCCATCACAATGGAAGTCCAGAGGTTTGTGTTCACAGTCATGCTGTCACCCACTGCGTGGGAAGAGTCAGCTGCAACTCAGGGGTGGGCTTTGCAGTTAAGCCAGGCCGAAGTATCAGCCCTGGCTCTGCCACTTCCTCCCTGTGGAACTGAAGTTGTTAGTCCCTTGATCTTCAGTTTCCTCGCTGTGTGAGGGGAAAATGATGACTTCCTCTCCAAGTTCTGGTCAGGATGAAATGAGGTGAGTGTGCAGGCCTTGCTGCTGTGCCTGGCGTTTGGTGTTGTTTCTATGGTCACTGTGGTCATCGTTACCCAGTGTGACTGTTCTGATGACCGTGGCTACATCACAAACAGCACAAATTTAGTAGCAGAAAAACCCCAACTATTTTATCATGCTCATGAATTCTACAGGTCAGAAATTCAGAAATGGCACAGCAAGGAGGACTCATCACTGCTCCGTGATTTATGGGGAATCATCTGGGAAAAGTAAAGATCCAGGGTATCTTGATGGTTGGAACCTGGAATCACCTGAAGCTCATTCACTCATGTCTTGAGCCTGACCTGGGAGGGATTTGACAGTTAGGACTGCCAGCCAGAGGGCCTACACATGGCCTCTCCTTGTGGCTTCCCCACAACATGGCAGTCTCAGGGTAGTTAGACTTCTAACACGGTGCATGGTTTCTCCCAGAGCACGTATCCCAAGAAAACCAGGCAGAAGCAGAATCGCCTTTGCTAACCTAGCCTCAGGAAGTTGTAGCATTCCATGAGTTACAAGTGAGTCTCTTAAGTTCAACTGTCTGTAGTCAAAGAGAAGGCAGCTATGGATGGGAAGACTAGTTAAAGAATTTTAAAACCATCATAGTGACTATAGAAAATAATAATGCCTCATGCTTACAGAATGTTTATAGTTTCAAAAGCCCATTTACTTGATCCTCACAATGCCTTTGAGTGGTGAGCAGGACAGGTTAGCAAAATCCCATTTTGCAGATGTGGAAACAGCTTCAGAAAGGCTGCCACTTCATTCTCCTGAGCTACGGGATGAAGACTTTATTTCAAGATGCCCTCGCTGGTGCCTGAAATGTGGTGATTTTCCGTTCCTTGCTGAAGGAGGCAGTCCTGAGCAGTTGGCATTAGTGAAGGAAGCAGTTTGATCAGAACTCTTTACTGTGACTTCCTAGGGCAAACTGAATTGCTTCCACTTAGCCCACACCTGGATTCTTGAAGGCAGCTAATTTTAGATTCTTTGGTCTGGTGTCAAATATCAAAGGAGAGTTGAAAGAATAACCTTTGTTCAATTGCAATACAAATTCCTTCAACTGAGACAAATTCGGGTGCCTCATATTAAGATAAGGAAACCCCCATTTATCATATATCTTTAAGCTGAAACATTTCAACCAAAGCAGGAGAATAAAAAAAAAATCAAGATCATCTTTAAGCAAATTACTCACTGAGCAAATACCAAGAATGAAGATTTTTAAGAGTATAAAATTACTAAATTTGTGCAGGTGCAATTTGCTTTACATAATATTTGTGTTACTGATTTGGTGAATGGAAATTAAACATTTATACTTTAAGTATATTTTAAATTGACTTGAGAATAATATATGAATGGGGA
Organism: Sapajus apella; assembly: GCF_009761245.1. Taxonomy (NCBI): domain Eukaryota; kingdom Metazoa; phylum Chordata; class Mammalia; order Primates; family Cebidae; genus Sapajus; species Sapajus apella. The sequence goes on along the minus strand of NW_022437004.1, from coordinate 6,988,006 downwards.
ATTTCCTAGTAAAGACTTCTGTGCAAATTTACTTCCTAGTTTCAGTTTTGTTAATTAGGGTTTTTAGAGACTGGATTTTCTTAAAGTGGGGCCACCTTGTATCACATAGTTTCCTAGTGACTTAAAGAATCTGGTTTTAGAAATTTTGAGCCTTTTGATCTGTTGAAATGTCCACTTTGAAGATTGCATTAACAGAGTTTGTTTCCTTTTATTAATGATTTATATTTTTAAAAATACTGTGAGGGAAGGGTAATAATAAGGAGAACCATGAAGAAACATTAACCAAAACTTAAACCCAAATATGTTCTTCTTTAGTGGCTCTGGAAGCCATAGTGAGAGATTAATATGCAATTAATACACACACACAAACAACACACTCAGCACACACCATAATTTCTTTTTTTCTTTCTTTTTCTTCTTTTTTTTGGGGTGGGGGACAGAGCCTTGCTCTGTCGCCCAGTCTGGAGTGCAGTGGCACAATCTGGGCTCACTGCAACCTCTGCCTCCCGGGTTCAAACGATTCTTCTGCCTCAGCCTCTTCAGTAGCTGGGATTACAGGTGCCTGCTACTACACCTGGCTAATTTTTGTATTTTTAGTAGAGACGAGGTTTCACCATGTTAGTCAGGCTGGTCTCGAACTCCTGACCTCGGGTGATCTGCCTAGCTCAGCCTCCCAAAGTGCTGGGATTACAGGCATGAGCCGCTGGATCTGGTTCCATCATTTCTTTTGTTGAAGGATACAGTAACATTTCTTTGAGACCTATGCAATGCCCTATAGTTAATGCAGATCATCTTGTAATTCTAAACTTAATTTAGTTTTTAAAACTAAACTGGCACATTATGGTGGCGAGGCTATTCAAGTCAAATGTTGATTCAGCACCTTTGCTGTCTCCAGCGTTGTGTTGGCTGGTGTGGGAGTTAAAAGAAGCATAGGACACAGTTCCTATTCCCATATACCCCAATTCAGCTGGAGGGCTGAGACATACATGCAGTGTACAATGAACAAGCTAGGTTTGTATACAAAAACATTATGTCAAGCAAGAATAGAATTCCAGGCCATGTGACGCTATGAAAGAGTGTATAGGTCAGTATTTGAAGTGCTATTAACTGTGCAGACAATAAGAATATATAGGTCAGTATTTGAGATGCTATCAATTACGCAGACAATAAAGACAAAAGAATGGTGCAGTGAGAAACGATATTGAGAGGAATGGTGACCAAAAGGGCTACTTCCCTTTAATGAAGAACCAGAAGTTAAAAATTACAAGATCATTGAATATGGCTGACCAAAGTCCAACCTGGAATGGCATTAATAATCGAAGTATCAGATCCAAGGGATGGAGTCAGGCATAATGCTAAGGGCTTCTAGGTGGAAGTAGTTCTTGGGGTTGGGTAAATGATAGAGTTGGAGATCAAGTTAGGTGAAGGAAAGGATATGGCAATTAGGATGCAACCCTTTGTGAGTGGAGAGTAAAGGAGATGGATGCTGGTCAGTGGGGTATGGGGGAGCTGGCCACTGAAATACAATTCAGAAGACAGTGCCAAAGCCTGGGCAAGCAAGCTGACTCCAAAGAGTGGGCATTCAGCTGGCTCTGCCCTCCCTGAAGATGGGCAATGGCTGTGTATGCTCAATCCCAGCACCTAACTCAGTACCTAATATTGATTGGGCATTCAATAAATAAGTGTTGACTAAATAAATGAATGAATTAGGAAATTAGAAAGAAAAGGAGGAAACTAGGGCTCTGTTTACTCTAGGGACATTGGACTCAGGGCTCAGGGAAGCAGACATTTCTACTCACTAAAGATGAGGGCCTTCCAATGGACCACCAGTATTGGTTCTCACTGAGGACCAGAGGCACTCGATGGGTCATTACTGCTGGCAGATAGGTAAGGTTGGAGCACGCAGGAATCTCCAGGATCATAGTAAACAAAAGCCTAGAGGTTTCATCCATGTGGCATGTACAGGAAACACAAGCAGTTGGGTATGGCTGGAGCATAGCACACTGGGGGAAGTGGCAGGTTGGACCCTGAGTGATTTGCTAAAGGGTTCAGATTTTATCCTCAAAGCAATAGAGATGTGCCGAAAGATTTTAAACAGCAAAGTAACAAGGTCCAATTTACATTCAGGAAAGACAACTCTGGTAGCAACCCAAATTAGATGGAATGGGAGAGACGAGAGGCAGGAAAACTCACTAGGAGGCTGTTTTGATAGGGCAGGTGAGCACTAATGAGACCCTAAACTAACATAGGGGCACTGGGACTAGGGGAGGAAACAAAATCCAGAGATATGTACAAGAGTTGGTTAACCACTTCGGGTGAAGACAGACACCAACAACTGCAAATAGGATGATGTGATGCTGTTACTCAAGATTGGAAGTATAAGAGAAGAATCCCTGTGGAAAGTAGAGAGTGGCCCCTATACTGTCTACAACAATGCTGGGCACAGACACCGCAGCTTGTGCTACTGGAAACTGGACACTACTTCTAGAACCTGGACATAGCAGCATCTATCCTCACCTGAATGGAGCCTGCCAGTGTGTGCCTTTTGAGCCTGGTTTCCCATTCAAAGGTGGCTTTCAGGAGGTGCAGATCCAAGGTTGCATGTGTGCACCCTAGCTGAAAGAGAAGCAGGAACCAGTATCCAAACTACCTTTGCTTCCCACCTAAACTCTTAAGGTGGAGACTTCGAAGAAGAGACCTATTTAGAGGGGCTGGTCAGCCATAAAAAATGATGAATGTCCATTAAAAATATGAAGAATGAAGAAAACAAAGAAGACCAAGACCAGAGCCCTGGGGAAAGCCAATATTTAAGGGACAGAGGTGAAAGAGTCAGCGAAGGAAACCGAGAAGGAAGAAACAAGATAAAAGGGGATTCAGAAAAGTAGGAGTGTTGCAGAAGCCTTGGGAAGAGAGGGCTTTGAGCAGGACTGAGCAGTCGTTGAATTTGACAGTTAGGAGGCAGCCTTTCACCTGTGGGAGAGCATTTTTAGGGACAAGTAGTGATAAAAGCCAGACTCCAGGGGTCTCAGGAGGGTGGGAGTTGTGTTAGTGAAGACAGAGTGTGGATCACTCTTTCAAGACAATTTGACTGCAAAGGGAAAAACAAAGAGAAAGTCGAAACTAAGGAGTGGCACAGAGTGGTAGGGTGTGGAGTTGGGTTTTTGAGCCTGGGGCACTTTGACTACATTTATAGGTGTACGTGCTGGGCAAACCTTGTGTTTTCTGAGGATGTCTGCGGCTGTGGGGAGAACAAATTTAGTAATGACCTCTCCCTTTCTGCTGCTCTGAGAAAGTTGCTTTGTTCTACAAAAGTATTAGTGTTCTTTTTAAGACTAAACTACCCATGACGCTCTCCTTCTTTAAGAATTAAGAACGTAGAAAGTCTGAACTTTACATCTAGTGTTTGCAGATGTCTACTGCAAGAGGCATCCCGAAAGGCTGGAGGGAGGTGTGAGGGTTGGGGTTGGAGGCTTGAATTGAGCACAGCCTTGTAGCATCTCAGCCCAGTGCATCTTATCCAGCTCCTAGACAGGAATGGCACCCAGCCCATATTCCTTTGGACCTGGGCTGATGGCTGCTGCTGCCACTCCTTCTGTGACTATCCCAGAAGACTTTGCAAATTAGATGCTCTTGACATCCTCCTACCCACATGCTTACAAATCCCTGAGCTGATCCAGGGATTTGTAAGCATGTGGGTAGGAGCTGCCTTTTTCCTGGTAGAGCACAAGGAAAGCGTTAGACTTCTGTTGAATTTGTCGTCCAAGTTGCATCCTTCTATCATCCCAAGACCTCTGTCTCACCTTTAGTTTCATACAAATACTATGTTTAAGTGAATAAAAGCTTCTATCTTCTGAAGAGTTCTAAGCACTTTCACTTATGACACTCCCCCTAGAAACATGCCCAGGAGTTAAATATTTTTTGGTTTGTTTTTAATTTTTTAAACTAGAGATGGGGGTCTTACTATGCTGCCCAGGCCAACCTTGAACTCTTGGTCTCAAGTGGTCCTCCCACCTCAGCCTTCCAAAGTGCTGGGATTACAGGAATGAGCTATCATGCCCAGCCATAAAATGTGTTAAACGCCTTACTTTTCAGATGGGGGATCTAATGAAGAAGTAGATAGGGTTGCCTGCCTGCTACCCCTGCCTCCCTGCCCCACACATGGTTATGAACACCTGGAAGAGACAAGATGAGAATCCAGGACACTTTCTTCTGCTTATCAAGTAGCAAGAGACAAGAAACTACGCAATGTTTATTTGATTGTGCTGGGGATAGAGGGGATTGATTCAGGAGAAGAAAGAAGGTGGGTGGGAAGGAGAAAGATAAATGCATCTTGATCTCCACCTTTAATTTGCATAAAACATTTCAGCTCAAGAAGCCAACATTTGGTAATTTCTGAATAACCACAAGAGCCTGTGACAAACCAATTCTGGAAACAACTGAACCATGGGCCCCTCTTCTCTTCTCGCAAATGCTGTTAATAAAGGCCCTGTTCATTTGCTGAAGGGTGAACTCATCTGTCTTCAAAGCACCTAACTCCTTGGAGGTGGGCAGAGACTGAATCCAACTGCCAACTGCCAACTCCCATCTGCACAGCCAAGCTGGCAGAATCACCTCTTTCCCTCCACTCACAGTCACATGACCAAACCAGCAGGCTCTTGGAGCATCTGCTTCTGCCCCACATGGTGGGCTCCACCTGGGAAACTTTCCGTCACAGGCTCTTTGAAAAAGAGTCTGCTTCTTTGTGGGAAAGAGAATTGCTGTCGTCCATAAGACTTCTGACCCCAGCCACCAAACAAGGGTATACCTGGTGGGTAGGGCAGACATGTGCTTGCCTGATTTCTAGCTATGGTTCCCTGGAGATAATTAAGTAAAAAAAGAAATGCCTTTGGGTTTTGGCTCAGCTCAAAGTAAAATTAGAGAAGGCCTAGAAGGGGAAAAAGAAACTGCAGTTTGGGCAAATCTCTTTCATTTGTAGTTTCTTTCTTCTCTTAGACACCATGGCAGCTTGCTTCCTAAGGGGATTTCCTTGTGGGGGAAGACATGAAACCCATTGCATTTGGCTGAGCATCCTGTTTAATGAAAGCAATAAATCATGTCAGCGAGGGAGGTCTAGAGAACTGAGCCAGGGAAGGCGGGACAGGGGTTTCTGCTGGCCTCAGGCTTGGTCCCCTTTATGATCACAGTACAGTGGGAAAAACAAAGGTTTCATGGGATGTACCCTAGAGAGCCCAGAGGGAAGCTGGGGGATGCATCTCGCATTCAAACCCACCTTACCTCTGCCTTGAGTGGGACCCTGGCTCCCGTGTATGCAGAAGGGCCAGCCTCTTCATCATACTATAGAGATTGGTGGCCTGAGAGAGATTCAAATAAGGTCCCAGATTCTCTCTTGCACTCATTTGTTGCTAATGGAAAGTGCTCCTATTGGAGAAGCACTTTACATTAGCAAAACGGTCTTCTCATTATGACTACCTCTAAAGTAGGCTTATTTTATAGGTATTTACCCCTGTGGAAATGTGTCCTCAGGAGGAAGACAGGGACTGATCAGGATAGCTTGCCAACTTCATACTTTGCCTGGGCCTAACTCTGCAATCAAGCACCAATGGGAATAAATAATTTTGCCACTAAATTGTAACGTGTCTAAGACTCTCATCACACACTAAGCTTTGGCATTCCAATCTGTAAAGTGGGGATAATAATGCTTACCTAACAGTGCCATTGCCAGGGTGAAGGGAGATTGCAGATGTGAATGCCCTGGGTAACTGTAGTGTACAGTGTGGGTGTTGGGGGCTATTCTTGCATACCACCTGCTGCCTCTCAGGCCTCGGGCTAATCAGGCCTGGCTAGGTTAGATCCACGGGTCTTCCCTTGCACTTTCTGTCCCCTCCCACTACAAATCCCCATGCCCTTTCCCAGCATCCTTTTATGTGCATCCTGATATCATACTGTTGGCACCATTAAGCCTTAACCTTTCTTTTTAGGAAACAATAGTAATGTGGACTGAGAGATGACAGGCACACAGACCAATCTATGATCTTTATACAAAGAGACACATTAAACAAACACCTATTTACATTATAGACAAATAATGTAGTCAGCGTACTCAGGAGTGGCTGGGTAAGAACGGGCTTGTCTGTACTTCCTGGCTGAGTGCTCTCATCAAAGTCCCCACAACATTTTCCAAACAGAGTCAATCTGGGAAAACACCACCTGCTTGGATCCAAATTAGACAAGTGTCTCAAGGAAAAGCCGTATCAGCACTTTCTCCTTTGAGGTTCATGTTTTAGCAGTGAAAGGGAAATATTTGGCAAGTTTAAATGAATTTATTTTATTTTCATGAACTTCCAATGCAAAGGCTGTATGCTCCAGAGCAGTGGAAACTAAGCTGGACTATGTGAGATTTGTGGAGCAGCTGGGGCTGTCTGTAGGACTCTCAAGCTCTGCCTGTGTTACTGGCCCACTGATCTGGAAGGCTCACCTCCAGATCGCTCTTTTTCCTGGGCTCAATTTTTCTCTCTTGCATGATGTGGTATATCAAATAAAACTTTGAGAAAGTGCAATTAATTAATTTATTGTCTGTTTCTCATTCCCTATTAGATGAAATGTTTTAAGAAAAAATACACAGCATAAGTTTTTTTAATACATCTTGATAGTTTTAATTTCAAGCATCTCTTGAGAATACAACTTCTAAATCAACTTACATTTAAGTTTGAGGAATCTTTGGAGAGTGTTGGCCTAGATTTTGCTTGGGAGAGGTTACATCAAGGAAAAGAATCACCACAGACAAAGAAAACACAGCCCTGGACAGGGTAGAGCTAGTGTGCAGTTTGCCTGAAGCAAGGGCCCATGAAGGGAAGGTAATTAGGAGCAGACTAAGGAAGTTGAGTTTTGCCCTGCTGGCAGTGGAGAACCAAAGAGGTTTTCAAGCAAGAGAGTAAAAATCAGATTAATTCACAGAGTAACAGAGTCTCTTTATCTTGAATTGTCTTTTCCTTGCCCACAATACATGTGGAAGTTGTTCTTGAATTGGCCTCTGCTGAAAAACTGAACCCATGGATGGCAATGTATTCCATCACTGTCTTCTCAAGGTCTGCTATAAGGTATCTCTGCTTCCACAGTACAATCACTAGTAGACTCCTAGGATCCCAAAACAAAAGGAGATGCTTCTGGGAAGTGGCGACGAACTGTCATGCCACATCACTACATTCCACTAGAAAGAAGGCTCTAAGGTTCTTCATGTGATAAAGATGCAAGTGGCTTACAAGTCCGACACAAATGAGAAAATTAAGTTTGAGGAATCTTTGGAGAGCGTTGGCCTAGATTTTGCTTGGGAGAGGTTACATCAAGGGAAAGAATCACCACAGACAAAGAAAACACAGCCCTGGACAGGGTAGAGCTAGTGTGCAGTTTGCCTGAAGCAAGGGTCCATGAAGGGAAGGTACAAATGAGAAAATTGAGGCCCAGAGAATAATTCATCCAACACTTCCATTATCATTCATAGGCTATTGTTATAAGCTTTTCGCTGAGCACTGGGGATACATAAAAATAAGACAGCATCCCTGTCCTCAAGGAGCTTACAGTCTGGTAGAAGAGAGAAACAGATAATCAGAAATAAAGTATCTCAAGAGGCATTTAGAATTGGAATAAGTGATTGCAACAATGCCATTCAGCTCCAAGTTTCTCCAGGGATGACAACTTATTCCACCACTGTCTTTTGAGTCTGCAATAGGGTGGCTCTGCCTTCACAGTACATGAGCTGATAGACTCCTTGTATCCCAGTAAGTATGTATCCTCATGTCTATAACAAAGCAGGAGCCTTTAGTGGGGTGATAAATGGAGTTGGGTATTATGGAAAAATAAGAAAGAAATGCTTGACACAAACTGAGGATCACCGAAGGCTTCCCAGAAGTAGTTAGTGGCCAGCCTCCAGGGGGCCCCGTTGATTCTCGCCTCCTGGATTCATGCCCTTGTGTAATTCCCTCCCACACTGAATGTTGGCAGGCCTGTGTGACCAATACAGTATGGTGGAGGGGTTGGTAGAGGTGACAAATGGCACTTGAGTTTCAATTTAATTTCTTGGATCACCCCGGGGGAAAGCAGCCCCCTATCTTAAGAATACCCAAGATGAGGTCCCTGTGGAAAGGAACTGAGGCCTCCTGCCCACAGTCAACATCAGCTCTACAGCCAAGTGAACAAGCTACCTTGGGAGTGTGTCCCGCAGACCCAGCTAAGCCTCAGCTGATCACACTCCTGGCTGACGTCTGACTACCACCTCATGAGCTAGCACCAAATTCCTGATTCATGGAAACTGTCAGAGAAAAGACATGATTGTTACTGTTTCAAGCCATTAAGTATTGGGGTAGTTTCTTACACAGCAATAAATAATGAACCTAGCACCTGTATTAAAAACACAGGTCTTCTGTTACCCAACCCAGTAACCTCTCAACTGTATTCGCTTTAGCACTCTGTCAACATTTTTTTCTGATACCAAAAACTAATCAAATAATTTTTATTAACCTACATAAAGAGTTTGACTGCCCATGATTCAATACATATGATTTAATAAAATAAGTTAACTTTGAAAAATAAAAAGTAATTTGAAAAAAGGCTTATAGAGTTAAGGAGAATATTCTTTTTCTTTCCAATTCTATTCAGTATGAAAGAGGTGGCATTCTTTCTTCAGTTCCCTTCTTTATATGATGGCATTTTGGCAAGAGGATTTCTTTTCTATGTGGTAGCATTTCTGAAATAGTTATATGTGGGTTTGTTGTTTGTTTGTTTTCAAAATAATAGGTTTACAAAAAAAGATCTCTGTTTCAATTTGTAAAATAATCTACTTCAGCAGAAACCTGGGATGGTCTTGTCAGTGGTTTTAAACACAACAGATTTTTAGTACCAGCAATTTTATTCCCAGACTAATTCAGCGTGGGAGAGTTCACCAAAAATAGATGACAAGGATGAAATCTGTGTAGACAGAAAACTGCTTCTAATAGGTGTAAATCCCATTTTAAGCACACGCAGGTGTGCAAGCCAATTAGAGAAAATGGAACCTGGAGAACAGAGAGAACGGTTCCCCAGGGTCCCCTGGGAGTAGCGGGTTTTAATCACAGCCTGTGTGAGGAACACAACTGAGATTTGGGAGATTATTAGAAGCTATTAGCACCTTGTCAACTACAGGAGTCAAGAGGCCTCTTGCTTAAACCTTGAAAGTAGTTTTCCACTTTCTTCCTAAGACTGTGAAGATACAGTTGGTGGTTATATGGAGCAACTCTGCTTGCTGAATTCTCACTTTAGAGAGCTCTTTGGATTATAGCAGGGGGCACAGACCAGCAAGCATAATGTCTCTCACCTTAATTCTCCTGTTTCTAAGTCTTCTGGTTAGCAAATTACTCTTCCAAAGAGATCTCTTCACTCTGATACTCTGCACCACCCACCTCCCCTTCTCCAGTGCCCTGGATAAATTCAAAGGGACATTTTAGGAGTGAGGAACGCTGGTTGGAGGTGCCAGACCCAGACAACCTTCCATTCTCCTGTCTACACTGAAGCACTGTGCGGTGGAAGCAGGTACATGGGCTCTGATTTAAATGAAGACGCCATCATTCACCATCTGGGTTAGATGGACAAATGATTTAACCTCTTTGGAGCTAGTTTTTAATCATAATGCATTTCTTACCATGTTATTGTGATGATTAAATTTAAAAAATAAGGCTGGGCACAGTGGCTCACGCCTATAATCCCAGCACTTTGGGAGGCCAAGGTGGGTGAATCACCTGAGGTCAGAAGTTCAAGACCAGCCTGGCCAACATGGTGAAACCCTGTTTCTACTAATAAAAAATTAGCCAGGTGTGGTGGCACATGCCTGTAATCCCAGCTACTCAAGAGGCTGAGGCAGGAGAATCACTTGAACCTGGGAGGTGGAGGTTGCAGTGAACTGAGATAGCACTGTTGCACTCCAGCCTGGGTGACAAAAGTGAAACACTGTCTCCAAAATGATAATAGTAATAATGACAAAACAACAGCTTCCAGTTATTGAGCACTTGCTGTGTGCTAGGCATTATTGTAAGTGCTTTATGAATATTTGCTTATTTAATCCTTAAAACAACCTTATGAAGGATCCACTTTCATCCTCCTTGTTTTACTGAAAAGACAACCCAGGCACAGAGAGTAACTTCTCCGTGGTCACAGAGTTAACAAGTATCGCAGTGAGGCATCACAGACAGTCTGACCTGCATCCATGATCTTAATATTGAACTGTAATGGCTTTGTGGAGGTATCAGGCATTAATAATAATTTAGGCTGTTATTGTTCAGCATGTTTTCCCCAAGTTGCAAGCTGGTATCAAATTCTGGGCCCTGCTGCCATTGCTATCATTGGGATGTTGGGGCCCAACCACCAGCCCCCACCATTAACTGATGGTAGTTACAGCTTCCTTCAAGTGCCACATCTTAAATTACATTTCTGGCTCCATTGAGCGTATTTCCTGAAGCCACCTAGAAGATTTAGGCACTGGTCGCTTGATGTCAGCCAAGCAAGGACTCTAGCTCAGAGACAAGCAGGCAAAAAGCCAAGCTCTCACCCTGGTCATCTGCAGCTGTTATCAATAAAGCCAGTTGCAGAGGATGTGGAAGTCGGCAGACACACTTGCATCTAAGGGCTGAACACAATGCTGTCAGCTGGAAACACAGCCAGTGCTCTCGGGTAATTCCCAACTTCCTATCAGAAATAAACAAAAAGCCCCCCCTACTGAATTTCCCACTTGGCTTCTCTGCTTGGCAGCCAGTCCCTAATGCCTATCACCTAAGATAGCAAAAATATTAGGCCAGGCTGCTGGACTAGAACAAAAAGGATGGGAAAGGCCATCTCTTTCCTGACCTCTGATCTGCTAAGCGACTGATCTTGTGGGAATCCAGATGGATCAGGGTTTTGGGGGCTGGAAGGGGCAGGGGCCAGCATGTGCAGTGGGGGGAGGACTAAGCAGAAGACAAAAGAAGGAAAGAACATTGAGTGAGCAGAGTGGACAAATTCAAGAACCCCTTCCTGTTAGTAGTCTCCCTGTATCTTGCTGGAAGTCTAGGCCCACCCAGGGCCCACTGAGCAAGTCTGTCTTTGAGTAGGGGCAAATCCTGACAGGCTGATGGCACAGAGGTTACAGGGAGATTCTGACTGAGCATCTAGAGGCTGCTCTCTGTGGGATTAAAAATGGATGGCCCAGCTTGTGATTGAGCCTGGAAGCCTCTCTCCACAGCACGGCCGTTTGACTTTGTGCTGTTAACGCCTGTGTCCATGGGAAAGAACATCTCTGTGGACATGCTAACTTTCCTAGGCCTGGATGCCACACATACCTAGCCATTGTGGTTGGCATTTGGTGTCACCACGAGCAACTTCCCGGGTGACAGGATACCTACCTGAAATGACTTGACTTTTCTCCCCAAATGAAAATGCCTTCCTCTTGTGATTTTGTGCCATCATGTCTCAAATTTGGGCTGGCATTTCGGAGGCTCTTTTCTTTTTCTTTCTTTTTTTTTTTTTTTTTTTTTGAGACAGTTTTACTCTGTCGCCCAGGCTGGAGTACATTGGCATGATCTCGGCTCACTGCAATCTCTGCCTCCCAGATTCAAGCAATTCTCCTTCCTCAGCCTCCTGAGTAGCTGGGATTATAGGTATGTGCCACCATGCCTGGCTAATTTTTTGTAATTTTTAGTGGAGACTGGGTTTTACCATGTTGGCCAGGCTGGTCTCGAACTTCTGACCTCAAGTGATCCACCTGCCTCGGCCTCCCAAAGTGCTGGGATTACAGGTGTGAGCCACCACACCCAGTCAGCTCTTTTCTTTTTCCATGTACTGTGCTCATTTTTTAGGCATATTCTATCTCCTTAGGGCAGGGCTGAGTACATAATTTTCAGGGTCCAGTAGACAATGAACATGCAGGAAGGGCCTCATTCAAAAGTTAATAAGAATTGCAAGATGGCAGTCACAGAGCATTAAACCAGGCATGGGACCCTTCTAGCTCAGGGCCCTGCATGGGTTCTAAGAGGCTGCATTTCTGTAGGTAAGGTTAACTGGGTCAAAGATGACATCGTATACATTTTTGGTCATTTTTAATTTTAGAATATTTTAATACTGTTTTTAACAATCAAAATATAAAGATTTTAATCAGTCATTACTAGTTCTTTTTTAAATATAGAGGACCTTAAATTTGGGAGATATGAATAGGTACCCTTTTTATTAACACTTAACTGATTCTAATCACTACTTAACATAACCCTAATTTTCTCTCATCATTGAGTTGCACTGTGTTTTCCATCTCACAGTCCTCCGTGGCTCTGAAATGTCTCCTCTTAACTGGTGTGGGGGTCACCTAACGATGCGGCAGCTATCGTGGAAACATGCTGCCCAGAGAGGACCATTTCCCCAGGGAAGGGAAGTTTATCTCCCATTTGTACAGCTAGAAACCCAGGCAGCAGAACCTGGGAGATTAACACTGACAGCACAGAGGAAGAAAGACATTCAGTATTGTCCAGCAAGTCAAGGTGGGCTTTCCAGGAGATTAGAGGCAGTGCCAGGTACCTTTCCACCAGTTGCTTGGGTGGGGTCAGGGAAGCATATCCTCAGAGGACTGAGGCCAAGGTTTTGCCCCTTGCTCTTCCCATGGCTCCCCTTCTCTGGCCCTGGCTCCTAGGTTATCCTTTGTTCACCTGAGCGTCCAAACTGAAGTTGCCAGATTCAGCTAATAATACATACAAAATTCAAATTTAACTGGATAGACTGTAATTTATCTGCCACCCCCAGTCCTAACCCTGCCACCCCCCACCCCACCCTGTCTTGGCTGACTCAGGACTGGCTTCTTCATGACTGTAACTGCACCCAGACCAGTGCTCTCCCCACCAGCATCTCCCACCAGGCTTTCTTGGACTTAGCTGCTGACCTGGCCTGCCCCGCCCTCTGATGGGGACTTCACAGACAAGCTGTTAACCACCATGGAAGATGCCAGTGCCAGGCGAAGACTCATCTCCGACCTGCGGTCAGCTCTGCCGGGGCCTCTGTGCATTCCTTCCTAGTGCAGCTCATCCTTGGCACTGAGACCCATGGTAGGGGAGGGCGGAGCATAGGCTTGGCTCCATCACCAGCCTGCAAGGTATGCCCAGAGTGCACTGAGGTAGTGATTGTGGCTTGGGAATGCTTGTTAGACAAGTTCTTCTCTTCAATTTCATTTCATTTTAAATTTCCCTTTCTGGAAATGAGCATGAAAAGTATTGAGTGTCAGGAATGTGCACATTTCTTGGTGATATGTTACTTAATCCTCATAACAATACTATGAGATGAATAATATTGTCCCCACTTTGCAGGTAAAAAAACTAAGGTGCCACCATCTTCCTACTGGTAGATTTCAAAGCTTGAATTAAACTACGGTCTTCTAAATACAAGCTCAGGAGCTGGGTGCAGTGGCTTACCTCTGTAACCCCAGCACTTTGAGAGGAGGCCAAGGCAGGAGGATTGGTTCAAGCCAGGAGTTCAAGATCAGCCAGGCAGCAAAGCAAGACCCCGTCTCTACAAAAAAAATTAAAAAATAAGCCTGGCATGGTTGTGCTTGCCTTTCCTAGCCACTTGTGAGGTTGAGATGGGAGGATCACCTGAGCCCAGGATTTTGAGATTATAGTGAGCTATGATTGTGCTACTGCACTCTAGCCTGGGTGACAAAGCAAGAGCCCATCTTAAAAAAAAAAAAATCCAAGCCAATGCTCTGTTATTGCAGTTTCATCATTGGCCATCCAAGCAGAAACTTGAATAATTAATTGTTCATACCTCACTCTTTGTCCAATCTGATCCCTGTGTCCTTATGATTTTGCTACTGAAATGCCTCTCGATGTCACTGTATTGGCTTCCTAGGGCTGCTGTAACAACCAACCACAAACTGGGTGGCTTAAAACAACAGAAATTTATTCTTACAGTTTAGGAGGCCAAAGCCCAAAATCAAGAAGTCAGCAGAGTTGCTTCCTTCTGGAAACTCCAAGGGGAGAACCATCCTGTGCCTCTGTGTTTGCCTCTGGTGATTGCAGGCATCCTCGGCATTCCTTGGCTTGTAACTGTATCACTCTGGGCTCTGCCTCTGTTGTCACATGGTTTCTTCCCTGTGTGTCTCTCTGTGTCTAGGTACAGCTCCCTCTCCTGTCTCTTATATAGGCATCAATTTCTGGATTTAGGCCCCTCCCGAATCCTCTGTGTCCTCATCTTAACTAATTACACCTGCAAAGACCCTGTTTCCAAATAGGATCACATTCTGAGGTTCTGGGTAGACAGGAATTCTTGGGGGACACCATTCAACCCAGTACAACTGCTATTTCTCTAGTCTGGACTTTCACCATCACCACTGTTCCGCTTTGAGGCTTTCCCCTCTCCAGTTCATTCATTGCTCAAAAATGTGCTTTCTGAAAAGCAAATCTGACCACAGCACTCCACAACTTAAAAATGGTCACATGTCTAAATGGCTTCTAGCAGTGGTTCTCAAACTTGAGTGTGCAAAACGATCGCCTGGAGAGCTTCTTAAAATTCAGATTAGAGAGCCCCATCCCAGAGCTTCTGATTCAGTAGGCCCTGGGAGAAGCTGGCATCTGCATTTCAACATGCATAAGATGATTCTGATGTAGACAACTGTAGACCATATTTGGAGAAAGGTTTATAGGATAAAATACAAAAGCCTAACAGAACCCAGCACATAGAAAGCACTCGATGAAAGCTAACCATGGTGATTTTTTATTTTCATAGCTTTGCTCATTTTGCCTGCTTTTTCTGGGAATTTTTTTCCTCCTTTTATCACTTGGAATAATTTCTTTCATCCTTCAAAATCCAGTGAAGAAGCCATCATCTCTGTAAAACCTTCCTGGACTCCCTTAGTGCCACATTAGTTACTATCTTCTTGTCCCTTTCCCCATAATTATTGCTGGTATTCTTTGTTCCAGTACCATCTTATGCAAAGGAATCACATATTTCTGTCTACACACATGAACAGTTTGAGGGTGCCTACCATTCTGTGGGGATTAGTGGAAAGTCTAGCATATTTTATAATTAAACTCCTTATTCATCTCTTCATACAATTGAGTGTTCAATTTATTGTTTTAAAATGGAATTGCATGATTTTTTTTCTTAATTTAATTCAATAATTGTACTAGCTCTTCTTTCTTCTTACTACACTCCCTGTTTTCTCTCTCCTAGATGCTCCAAGTTTCACACTGTGGTCAGTATGCAGTGACTAGTCTGGTTGGATTGTTTCGCATTCCAAATACTTTATTTGGGAACTAGGGCTCACCACCCACTTGTAGGCACAACCCTTAATTCTGGTGGCAGGAATGTTCTTCCTCTGCTCTGCCTACAGAATCCATAGGAAGGATACCATATGCTGTGCTTTAAAGAGTTGTATCTGAGTCTCATAAGGAAGTTTGGCTTCTACCAGTGGAAGCTAGAAGCTTATTTGGTGGGGCAGGCCATGGAAGCCAGCTGCCTTGGCCCAAAATATCATCTTCTCTCTCTGAGAATATTATCCCAGGACCACTTTATACAATAAATGGATAAATGAGCTTTTCATGGGCCTATAAAGAATTTGAAACTTGAAAAACTATGTGTATTTTTTCAAAATAGGGAAAGGAAACTGCATAATCAAAATTGATAAATTGCATGTCTACAAAATATAAAATGATTCCAACTAGCCAACTGCATCTGAGCTCAACTCTGATGTGGTTATGTAAGTTATATTTCATGTGGATCACGTTTTAATAATTTTTATATGGGATGTGGTCTCCAAAAGCAAAAGTGCCTGACCTTTGTGAGGTTCTCAGAATGATCCCATGTTGTCTGCCACGAAGGAGCTCATGACTTTGAGTGGAGTCCATGTGAGGAGTGGCAATGGAGGAGAGGAGGGTCCTTATCTGGACAGTCAGATCCAGAGAATCACAGGGAAAATTATTGCACAATCCAGGCTTTTGTGTGGTTCCACAGGTGAAAGAGCAATTGTGTAGGTTATTGCTGCTCAGCTTTTGGCACTGAGGTCCACGCCAATTCTGACCAAGCCAGAGAGGACACCAGAGGCCCAGATCCACCAAACCCAAAGGGCCTAAAACTTACATTGTTTGCATTTCATCAACAAATATTTACTGAGCCCTGTTGTGTATCTAGAACTCTGCTAGTGCTGGGTAACACCACAGTGAGCAAGATAGGCAACATCTTACTCAAGGAGTTTACAGCGCAGTTGAAAAAACAAACTCCAAGAAGCTACCACCAGTGGAGGAAGGATTGCAAAGGGATGTGCAGGCTATCATGGGTGTCTGGAAGAAGGATTAGTCTGGGAGTCAGGGAGGACCACTCAGAGGAACTAACATTTAGTATGATAACTGAAGGGTGAGTAGGAGTCAGCCACAGGAAAGAGTTTCTCAAATAAAGCCTCATGCTGCCTTAACATGGTGTCAGAAGCCAGGAATGGGCATCCTCTAAGTGCCTGCTATTCTGAAGCCCCTTCTGATTGGCCCAGTAACATCTCTGAATCCCTGCCGTGGCTTCTTGATTCACCCTTCCCTGCTGGAACTACAGCTGCCCTTGCCTATGTTGCTGGGGCCCTCTCTGCCTGGATGTAACAGCCTCTGCACTAGATGGCTTGCCCTGGGTGGCCCATGCAAAGCTGTACTGCTGCTGCCACCTGTTCCCAAACATCACCACTGCCCTGGAACACCACACCCTCTCCCACCCCATCTGACCTCAGAGGTCAGCCCAGGTCAGAGCACACACTTGTGTGTCACCCTCCTTTGGCCTCGGTGACTGCAGGAGTCAGCCACCCACCCTATTGCAGTCCCACCATTTCCCTCTGGCTCAGGCTTAGCTTCAATCCTACCATGTGGCAGATCCTACAGAAATGCTGGAGTCACAGAGCAATGTTTCCCAAACTCGGGAATCCAATGCATACTGAAAATATATCCATGCACTCCTGTTTGAGGAACATTGCACTGAAAGATAATGCAGTCACTTCTAATTGACATGATTATAAACCAAACACAAATGTGTGCCTTGAAACTTCATGTCAGTACTTTGTGTAATGTATAGAATGTTTATTCCTTTAGATTAAAATCAAAATGGATTTTAAAATTAATCATTCTTTCAGATGGCAGATCTCACTTTAAAGCTTACAGCCTTAGAGTAGAAAGAATGCCTCACCTTTCTGAGCCTCAAGCTTTCCCATCTCAGAAATGGGTGTGCCTTGCCGGACTCTTGCATACTTCTCAAATATTGTGAATATATGTTATTAGGTGAGGCACGTAAGACACCTGGAACTCCATCTGAAGAGGCCATGTAATTACGAATGTGTATTATTGTTATTTGTCTTCATCCTGTCTGCCAGCTGAGAGAGACAGCCAGCCCACATTTCCTCAGCAGCTGATGAAAATCCAGTTCTCCGTATAGAAATAAAATAAGGCCAGATATTCAGGAGAAAAGTCACTGGTTTCTTTCTACTCCTCAGAGATTAGATTTTGGTTTTAGGTTCTGTTTTTCAAATTGTCTACTGTGCCTATGTGGCCTAATGCTTAAGAGAAAAAGGAATGTTTGAATACCCTTTATACTAGTACCCAACAGGCCAAGGGCTCTGAGAAAATGAGAGGATCTGGAGAGGGGTAGACGCATGCACGCACACACACAACACATGCATACACATGTGTGCACACGCACACACACATCACCTAGCTGTGCTAAAGTCTCTGGGTAGAGAAAAGGGTACTGGCCTGTGTTTGCACTGTGCCTTTCATCTGGGGTACACAAAGTTCCTGGCAAGGAAGGCAGGCTTTGCCACTCCTCACCACCCCACTGGGAGGCTGCTTCCCCAATCAAGTCCTGGGGGATATCCCACTAGAGCCCTGTGTGTCTCCTCTAAGCTCTCCTTTACCCCAAGCCCAACCCTCTTCCTGAACACCAGACCCCTGTTCCTTGCCATTTTGTCCTTAGTCTCCCTCCACTGTCCTGCCCACTGTTTGTGTGGTGGGTGGGTGGGGGGACGTACAAAAAATCCAAAATATTAAGTAAGCCAGGGCATCTTTCCTGTGGCTCTCCTGGTTTGGTGTGTCTGTACTTCCAGGAAACTTGTCCTCAGGTGGGCCTGAGAAGGAGACAAGTCTTCAGCTGTTGGGGAGGGGTTAGAATATTTGGAGTTTTCAGTGCACTATTCCTCAGGGACAAAAAAAAAAAAAAAAAAAAGCAGCCAAGACCCAGAATCTAGCAAGGATCTATAGTCCCAAATTCTGCTCTGGTAGAATACCTGGTAAAATGCTGCATGGGTCTCAGTTTTGTATTTTGTGTTGCTTTCTTTGCTGGGGGACTCAGATATTAACTCCATTAATAGAGTTTGGGTGCAATGCAAATGCTTCTCCCTCTGCCTCTGCAGTTATTGTTTGTGTTTAGCTGGTCTTTGTCTAGAAGTGATCATTGCTGCAGGTATGGAAGAGGCACCATTTTGCAGTGCTCAGTCTATATCAAAGGTTTCTGAAATTGCTGCCCTAAGGTCAGGCAGGCTGGGAGGAGGAGAGACCTCTTTACTTTCCTGAGACTGTTTTCTGGAGTTTGGGGTTTTAGCAAAGGGATCATGGCTGAAGGACAGTGGGATCTCCCCTAGGGACCTCAAAGCAACTGCTGAAGTCATTTTTCTCTGTCCTTTCAAATCAGATCTTTTCGTTTCTTTTCCTTCTTTTTTTTGAGACCCAAGCTGAAGTGCAGCGGTGTGATCTCAGCTCATTGCAACCTCCGCCTCCCAGGTTCAAGTGATGCTTGTACCCCAGCCTGCCAAGTAGCTGGGATTACAGGAACCCACCACCAAGCCTGGCTAATTTTTGTGTTTTTTGTAGAGACAGGGTTTTGCCATGTTGGCCAGGCTGGTCTCAGAATTCCTGGCCTCACATGTTCCACCCACCTTGGCCTCCCAAAGTGCTGGGATTACAGGTGTGAGCCACCCTAGCCCGGCCAGATCATCCTTTCCGGAACTCTTTCATTCTCTGTCTCCATCTACCTCTTGGTGCTGATTTGTCTGTCCTGAGGCTTTGTCGGCTTTTCAAAGCATTCTATGGCACTGAGCACGTTGTCTAGGAACAGGTTTCATCCCCGAAGGCCCTGTCCTAAACACTTAGCCGTGCTAATTTTGGCTCCACACTGTGAAGCCACCGGTTCTGTGAAATTCTCTCTATTCCCTAAATATGCCAATTCTCTCTCTTTTTCTTTCTCACTTTCTCTGGAGAATAGAGTCTCTCCTAGATGTGCAGATGCTAGAAAGAAGTCACCTGTCCACGTTATTTGCTCTTTTTGCTCTTGTGTCCCAGCTTTGCCTACCAGGCCCACCTCTGAGCCTCACCCATGGTGCCTCTGCCTCTACCGGCTCCAGGGTCAGAACTCTTGCTGCCTTCCTTCTCTTTTCTCAGAGGTGGTGGGGGCGGGTGAGGAGAAGGCCCCTGGAAATCTGGGAGGACACTATTCCCACCTCCTACTCCCCAGCTACTTGGGGCATTACATCTGAAAAGGACTGTTTGGGAGATGCTGGACAGTAATGCTGTCCAGGCTTGACCTGAGCTGCAGCAAGTATAGAGTGTGGGGTTTTGAACCTTATTTTGGAATCTGTCAGCCTTGCGCTGAGCCAAAGGGAGAGAAAGTTGCTTGGATTCAGGTGGCACTTGAAATACTTCATTTTATTTCACTTTAATATCCATTGTTTATTTATATAAGAAAGACACAGGCTTCCCGCTGATGTTTTTATCCCATTTAGAACATGTTTTTATAGCTGAGCCCCTGGACTTGTACCTTCTTCCTTTCCAGCCTCTGAGATAAAATGGGTTGATCAGGGGGTGGAGCAGACCCAGCGGCTTTCCCCTGGCATAGAATCGTTGTTGTGCCTCTCCTAGATTAAAACAAGAAAGAAAGAAAAAACAAACTAGCTTTAGATGAACAGAAAAGCTGCAAAGATAGTATAGAAAATCCCCATAGACGCCTCACCCAGTTTCCCTGTTGTTAACCTGTTACATTCCCATGGAACGTTTGTCACAATTAAGAAACCAATGTTGGGACATTTTACTAGTAAGTCAGTCCACTCTTTATTTGGATTTCACTAGTTTTCTCCCTGTGTCCTTTTCTGTTCCAGGATCTCATTCAGGATACCACACTGCACAGAGTCATCCTTGGCCTCCTCTGGCCTGTTTCTGTTTCTGACTTTCCTTGTTCTGATGACCTTGGCAGTTCTGAGGAGTACTTACTGGTCAGGTGTTTCATAGATTGTCCCTTGGTTTGCATTTGCCTGCTGCTTCTCTTATGACTAGACTAAGGGTATGAGCTCTGGGGAGGAAGACCACAGAGGGCCAGTACCTTTCTTGTCACAGTGTACCAAGGGCATATACTGCCCACAAGACTTATTCCTGATGTCAGTTCACCTGGATCACCTGGCTGAAGAGTGTTTGCCAGGGTTCTCCACTGTCAAGTTCTTTCCCTACTTTCCATACTGTATTCTCTGAAGCAAGCCACACTCAAGGGAGATGGGGGAAGGCGGTAAGCTCCACCTCCCAGACGAGGGAGTACCTACACATATTACTTGGAATCTTCTGTAGGGGAGATCCCAGATATGGTGTTTTAAGTAACTCAGACATTCCCTCCAGCACTTACTAAAGGGGCACTGGTGCCGGATGTGTGGATTTTGCAGGGCTGGACCTCAAGTATCTCATGCACCCTGGGGTTTTCCCCTGGTATGGGAGAAAGCAATTTGAATATGCAGAGGACAGGACTTTTGTGTATAAACATGTAACCACTGTGTAAAATCACGGAGTCATTCAAAAATGTTTAGCAAGGGTCCATAAATGCACAGCACTCTGCTGGGTGCTAAAGGCCTGGAGCGGCAAATAAGACTCAATCTAGGTCCCAGGCGTGGCGCGCTGGAATTCCATGCAGGCCAGCAGATATCTCTGCACACCCACCGTCAGCCCAATCCTAGGGGCCAGTAAAGCAGCAATTACAAGCATGATGAGCAATAAGATGGAAAGTTCCAGGTGCTATCGGAGAGCTGTTGTGGGGGGGGTCAGCGAAGGCCTCTCTGTGTATGTGAAGGATGGGCACGAGTGAGCCAGGTGTTGGCGGGGGAGAAGCAGGGAAGGCTTCCAGGGAGAAAAGCTCACCAGGCCAGAACAACATGTGTTAAAAACAAACTAGTGTCAAGAGGGACATCTGGAGGAACTGAGAGAGGCTTATATAGAAATAAAACTGCTTCCTGGAAAAACATCACATGATAATTTAGTCATATGGAATAGTTCTACTTTCTTAAAATAAGCTTATTCTATTCAACTTAAGACATAAAACGCACTAGTGTTTGATAATAGATTTACGCTTTAATATTCTGCTAAATTCATGTATAAACATGCATAAAATTCAAGTGTTTCAGAACTTAAGTGCTAAAACTGAAAATGTGTACCAGAGAGAAGCATAGAAATGACTGGAAGGGTATTTTAGTGCAAGCTGATGTGACCCCAGTTCCCCATCTCAGGACAGAGGCTCTCATTTCCCCAGATGCTGGAGTGCTGCCTGCTGAAGGCTCACAGCCAGACCACCCTAGGCGTTGCCTTCTTCTGAGGGGTGCTGCTCACCCATGATGTACCCCTCCCGATGACTGGCCGATGCAGAGGTATCAAGGCCTGGCTCCCTGGCCTCAATCTCAGACAACTCTGAGAAGTCATCTCAGCATCAGGGCTCCCGGTGGGGTGGGTAAGGCCTCTGTGACAACTGCACCCCAGTTCAACTTCCCCTCTTCCCAGTGCTACTCGTCTCACAGCATGTCAGGTCCTGTTTGTCCCCAAAATATGATGGTTCAACTTATGATTTTTAGACATCTTGATGGAGCAAAAACCATCTACATTCAGTAGAACCCATAATTCCAGTATCCATACAACTTTTCTGTTTCTCACTTTCAGTATACTATTTAATAAACTACATGAGATATTCAACACTTCATGATGAAATAGGCTTTGTGCTAGATGATTTTGCCCAACTCTAGGCTAATGTGCATGTTCTGAGTACAGTTAAGGGAGGCGAGGCTAAGCTATGATGTTCAGTAAGTTAGGTTCATTTTCAACTTAAGATGTTTTCAACTTACAATTGGTTTATAGAGACATAACCTCATTGTAAGTCCAGGTCATCTGCATTGTTTTCCAGCACATTCCCAGTAAACTGCCTACATAAAAATCTCTGTCTCAGAATATATTTCCTGGGGAATTTGATCAGGGAGTGTGGTCCCTTTAAATGATACAGATGCAGGGAAGGGAAGTGCTGGGTAGAGGAGAATGTCGTTCCTGGCTAGGGCGCCACCTGCACGGACCTAGGTGAGGATAGGCATTTTTGTTTTCCTGCCCAAAGGTTGCATTCCCAAGACCACCCTGGCCTGCCACAGCCCCATCCTGTGTCTGTAAAAGCCCTGAGACCCTAGTAGGCAGACACACAGGTGGCTGGACATCGGGAGGAGCAGATCAGTGGAGGGAGACAGTGGCTGGAGGTCGAGAGGAGCATGCCGGCAGAAGCACAATGACAGATGCTGGTTCCCTTGCAGGCCACTGACCGGCAGTGGAAGGAGGCAGAGTTTGGCTGCAGCAGTCAAAGGAGAGCCCAGGTACCTTGCACTCATTGTCCAAGCCCACGTGTGATCCGATTCCACCGGTACACCAAGGCAAGAGCTCAGGATACAGAAAGCCCTCTATCCTTGCAACATGTAAAGGGTCTAATTAAGCTTAAGATGGTTAACACAAGCCGTCTGTAGATGGCAAAACTGAAAAAGCACCCTGTAACACACACCCACTGGGGCTTCAGGAGCTGTAGGTATCCACCCCTTGACACTGCCATCCATGGGGTCAGAGCCCCACGACCTGCCCGTCTTATGCTCCCCTAGAGGTTTGAGCAGTTGAGCAGTGGGGCACTAAGGAAGCAAGCCACTCCCCTGTTGCATGCCCTGCGAGGGGGACAAGGGAACTTTTCCTGTTTCACTAGAGTTGCTGTAACAAATTTATCACAAACTTGATGGCTTAAAACAATAGAAATTTATTATCTTCCCAATTCTGGAGGCCAGAAGCCTCACGTCAAAGTGTCAGCAGGGATCCACTCTCTCTGGAGGCTCGAGGGAAGAAGGCTTCCTTGCCTCTTCCAGCTTCTGGTGGCTCCAGGCATTCCTTGGTCTGTGGCAGCATTGCTTCAATCCTGCCTTGGTCTTCGCATGGCCTTCTCCCCTGTGTCTGTTTCTTGCCCTGTCTCTTCTCTTATAAGGATCTGTCATTGGATTTAGGACCCACCCCAATCCAGGATGTTCTTATCTTGAAACTCTTAACTTCATTGCATCTGCAAAGACCGTTTTAAAAAAAATAAGATTATAGTTATAGGTTCCTAGTGGATGTATCTTTTGGCGGGGGGTACTATTCAACCTGCTACATACACCAGCATATTAAAGTGATTATATCCCAGGGTGGGAATGGGATTTATAGGTAACTTTAATTTTCTTCTTTGTACTTTTTTGTTTATTCCAAATTTTGTACAGAAGGTATGTATAACTTTTGTAATGCTGATTTTTTAGAGTTGGTGGTTTGACCTAAAGTGTATAGTCTGGATTAAAATGTACCTGCCTCTGGAGTGTGGGCAAGAGGTACCAGCCACAGGTAGACTGAAGGACTCTCCCATTACAAAATGACTAGATCCCCAACTCTTGAATAAAATGCAATTTTTAATACATTGCTGGGCTTACAAGAAGTATGATGAATCTCTAAGTTCTCTCCCAGTCTTTTCTACCCCAAATTCAAGAATTGAAACTAAATCTGGGTAAGGCAGCAAATAACCAAGAGTGAAAGTTGACCTGAGAGTAAATGCCTATCTAGGAGCTAGTCCAGGAGAACAAGCCTTGGGCTAGTGGCAAGGTAAAGCTGCCACATTAAATCCAGGGACCTCTTAAGGGGCTTATGTGGTTCCAGATTAATGCATCACCTGGATCTAGACGGAAGCAATTGCAAACTCCCTCTGCAGGAAAGGATTCCCGTTTAGGGCCATAGGATTCTACAGATTAAGACTGTGCCAATGCAAGCTTACAATGAAAAATCATCAAACTCACAAGGAAACAAAACCACCATGTACAAGAGCCAGTAGAAGGAACAGACAACAGATTAAAAATTATTAGATAGATAAAAGTTCTGCAAGGATTTCTACAAATCAAAAAGAAGAAAACAACCCAAGAGAAAAGATGAAAGGAGTCATAAAACAGGCATTTCACAAAAGAAGAAACACCAGTGTTTGATAAACATGTAGAAAGATGCTCAGCCTCATTAGTAAAGGAAATACAGGCTGTTGATGAATACAAAATCAGTATACAAAAATTAATTGTATTTCTAGTCACCACCTGTGGGCAGAAATTTAGTGGTTTGTTTTTTTAAAAAAGATACTACTGCAAGGCAACAAAAGTAATGTATTTCATAGACTCTAAGACACCATCAGTGATACGATGAACCATTACTTTATGCACTCTAAGAAAGGAAAATTGCAAGATGCCATCAACTATAAGACACAATCCAGGCTGGGCGCCGTGGCTTACGCCTGTAATCCCAGCAGTTTAGGAGGCCGAGGCGGGGAGATCACTAGGTCAAGAGTTCCAGACAAGCCTGACCAACATGATGAAACCCTGTCTCTACTAAAAATACAAAAATTAGCTGGGCGTATTGGTGCATGCCTATAATCCCTATACTCAGGAGGCTGAGGCAGGAGAATCGCTTGAACCTGGGAGTTGCCGTGAGCTGAGATAGCACCACTACACTCCAGCCTGGGCGACAGAATGAGACTCTGTCTCAAAAAGAAAAAAAAAAAAGACACAATCCAGATTGTGGGCAAAAGTATGAGAGAGCTATGTGGAAAAAAGTATAACTTTATTCAAAGGTACTAAAGAAGGCCTAAAAATCATGAGGTAATCTGAGTTCATAGACAGGATAACTCCCTATCACAAAGTTACCAGCTTTTCTTAAAATAATTAATTAAAGCAATTAAGTCAATGCAATTCCCCTCACAGTCTCAATAGAATTTTTTTTTTTTTTTAGCTACATTATAAGATAATTCCAAATTTAGGTGGGCTATAAAGTAGTAAGAATAGTTAAATAGGCCAGGCATGGTGGCTCATGCCTGTAATCCTGACACTTTGGGAAGCCAAGGTGGGAGGATTGCTTGAACCCAGGAGTTCGAGACCAGCCTGGGCAGCATGATGAGACCCTGTCTCTGTTAAAAACAAACAAACAAACTTTATTTAAATTCGCTGGGCACGGTGGCATCCACTTGTGGTCTCAGCTACTCGGGGGGCTGAAGTGGGAGAATCACTGGAGCCTAGGAGTTCAAGGCTGCATTGAGCTGTGTTCACACCACTGCACTCCAGCCTGGGTGACAGAGTGAGACCCTGTCTCAAAAAAAGAAAAAAGCTAATAACCTCTGAAGAAGAATAATAAGGAAGAGGGAATTTCTCTACCACATATTATTGACTTTCTATAAAGCGGTGATCAAAACAAAATGTACTGATGTCAGAATGGAAAAATTGGCCAATGGAACAGAATAGAGAGCCCAGAAATAGACCTACCAAATATGGAATCTTGATATAAGACGGGAGTGAAGTTGCAGATTTCTGGAAAAAGAAAGTAGTAAATAAGTAATGATAATTGGTGGTTAATAAGGGAAAAAATTGGATCCCTACTTCACCCCTACCCAAATATCAACTCTTAGTGGATTAGTGATTTCAATGTGAAAGACAAAACTTTAAAACTTTTAGAGAGACTACTGAAGAATATCTCTGTGACTTCAGAATACAAAAATGTTCGTTCAATAAGACACAGCATTAATCATAAAAGATTCATAAACAAACTACATCAAAATTAATATACCACAAAGAAATAGAAAAGACAAACCCCCAAACTGGGAGGTGCACATATAATCAATATAGGATTTCTTTTCAGAATATGTAAAAGATTTCTACAAATCAGAAAGAAATAGACAACCCAGGAGAAAAGATGAACAAGAGACATAAGCAGGCATTTCACAAAAGAAGAAACACAAATATGTGATAAATATATGGAAAGATGCTCGGCCTCATTAGCAAATGAAGTACAGGCAGGCTGGGCCATCTTAAGGCCCTCACAGGCCCTATGTGATACTTATTTCTGGAGGCCTAATCTTATAATATTTCACATACCATCATGCATCCGCATTCCACATGAAATTTGTTCATTCAGTACATAGTTTGGAGTGCCTGCCGGTGCCAGGAAATGTTGTATGTGCTTGGGATGTATTGTTGAACAAAGGAGACAGATCTCTCCCCTGTGAGCTTACACGTGAGTGGGACACAGACAATGAACAGAAGGAGGTGAAGTATGTAGCGGTGCGGTAGAAAGCGATGGGTGCTGCGGGCTACGAAAGACAAAGCAGAGCAGGGTAAGGAGAAGCGGGTGGTAGGGACAGACGCAGGTGGGACTTACCCCACAGGTGTTCACAGTGTTTCCTTCACACATCAGTTCCCTTGGGCCCTTCCTTCAGGTGATTTCTTCCTGGGGTATCAGTTAAGAACGGTTTAGAGGGCTGACGCCTCTCAGAGGTCTTTACTGGTGGGTAGAAGTGGAGAGAACCCCCTGAGGACACTACCACTACCTTCATCCTATTCAAATACCAGTAGCAGGTCAGGGGTAGGAAGGACATTGCATCAGCCTCCCACCATCTTCTCCAGGACCTCCCTCTCCTGTGGCCCATCCCAGAGAAGGGACCCACCTCTCCAAGTCCCACTAGAAGGGAACTTTCTGAGACGAGAGTCCTTGGACACCAGGCTGGGTGGCAGGAGGGGAGCTAGGTAGCTCGGACTGGACAGCCAGTCATCCTGTAGACACAGGCTTACAGTGCTGCAGGAAGTAGGCATTTTCTGCAATGCGATCCTCTGATGCACCCCCTTGCACTGGAAAGAATCTAAGGCAGCTTTCTGAATTCTGCGGGTACCACTTACATGTACAAATTGGGTGGAGTCAATTCCTTAGAAGTTACAACAATCCAACAAATGAGGGCTCCTGTGTGTGAGGGCCCAAAGATAAGGCCACCCCAGCAAAAGCAGCCCAGGAAGGCACTGCAGGCCAATAATGGACGCAGCCTTTCAGAAGTCCACTCACAATGGGACTGGTGTGATGGTGGCCCTTTCTTTATCAGTGTCTCCACCTGTGAGGCTGGACCTGGAGCCCCAGCCACCAGCGCTGGCATCATAACTTCAGGGGCCTCGGCTCCCCTCTGTGGGGCTCCCCTTGTTTTCACTTTGGCTAAGCTGCTCAAGCAGAGGCTGCAGCCAGTGGGATTAGTGCTCAGCCCTCCTTAATCACTTTGTTGCCCCCCAACCTGCTTATCAAAAGCTCCTCCTGCCCTGGACAGATGATCAGTTTATTTCTTCCAGGTCTGCAGGGACAAAGGCACTGCTGAGTGCCTTTGCCACTCCCAGAGGGAGGTGGCAAAGTGGCTTCTCTTTCATAATGGAATTCGACATCTCCTTGTAATTAGAGACCACACAGGATGGGAAAATAAGAGCAGGGCAGCCCTTCTAGCGTGAAAACCCATCTGCCTTTACCAAGAGAGCCACCGAGAGGCCATGCATTCCAGTCCCAGCTGTTTAAAACTCCTGGCCTCCTTCAGTGGTTATCACAGCCTCTTTTTCCTTTGCCTCCTCCTAGATCAAATTCAAGGTCTTGTCTCTGAGACAAGGTTTATGTCTCTGGGGACGTCCAGTCTCCAAGAACAACTCCCAAGGCTTGTTGTTTCTGAGGCTCCTGTGGCAGAGAAAGACATTTAATAAAGGCATTGAGAGGGGAAAATCAAACAAACTAAAACCAAGCAGAAAGTCAGAATCTATCCTTAAAGAGATGCGCTCTCCCAGGAGACTCTCCCAGAGAGCTGGGGGAAAAGACTGGGCCTGAGGACCCTGGAGGGAGGAGCCAATAGAGGATGCAGAAGGCCTGAGAGGAGCATAGTACTCTACCGTCATCAGTGAAAGCAGCTTCTATCCTGGTGGGGAGGGAGCAGCCAGACCATTCCAGCTCATCGCTCCTTTGAATACTGGGTGCCCACACCCAGATGGCCTTTCCCTAAAGGAATGCAGGCCTGTCACCATGCAGGGTATCTGTTTGCCCTTGAGCCAACAGGGCAATTCAGCCAGAGGACGAATTGGAGTGTGTTTTTCTATTTCAAATCTCCCTGCAAACCACTTTCCTAGCTAAGATTGCTAAGATCTGTACCCCTGCTATGAGCATCAGGTTTCCAGAAGTACCTTATTCCTGGGGCCAAGTCAGTGTTTCAGGAAAAATTGTTTTTTTCTAGCTACACTTCTGGGACTGCCCCTGAAGCTGGGGTCCATTGGTTCCTTTCTTTCTTCCAGGCATTTTGAGGTCTTGCCTGAGAGCTTAGAGATCTCCCCAGGCCTCTAATCACGGCTGCTGCTTTGTTCTTCAGGCAGTGACCTTTAATGACATCATCTCAACCCCCCATCTATTTGAATCTCCCATTCTTCTTTCCCCTTTCTGGGTTAGAGTGAAAGATTTTACTCTCAGGGGCCTAATCCTTTCGCTCTTGTGTGTGACTAATTCCCTCCCCTCCCCCTCAGCTCCTGCAAAGAGGAAGGGGCCTGTTTGCCCAACTAGAGGGTCTGCAGCTCTTGTCAGCAATAAAAGCACAAACATATTCCTCCGGGTGATTTCCTGCCCTAAGAGCCCAGCCCGGAACACAAGCCTCCTCTGTTCCCTCACAGCCCACCAGTCCCTGGGACTGGGACTTAGGCAAGAGGATTTATGATACAGAAAGTAGTAAGTCACCCTTCCAACCTGGCAACATCTCGTGTGAAGGCAACTTGTACTGTTGTTCAGACAATGGCTCCCAGGAGGAGAAATAGTGTCGCTCAGAGCCCCACAGTCCTCTAGTGGCTGCCTGTGGCTTAGGGTGTGCAGAGGTGACACAGCGCAGGATGGAGGCCTTAGTATCCCTAGGGCACCCCATGGACCGTGGCGGGTTAGCTGTGGCTGCCTGATTTCTGAAGTTAAAAAGCACATAATTATGGTATTGTTTGACTGCCAAGAATTCTGGGTTAATCTCAGTTTTATTTTGACTGCTACTGAAAATAGTAGCCTGTCCCCAAGGACAGCAGTAAAGGCCAGGAAGCCAAAAACAGAAAGGCAGGCCTGAGATCTAGGAGGCCCTCACTCGGGAGTTCTGGGGAGGCTTATGAGTGCATGGGATCTAGTACTGGGAGCCAGGTCACTCCCAGGCCCTCCCTTCCACAGGTCTGTCCTTAGCCACCAGCCCCAGCTGCCCCTTCCCCATGGTACCTGGCCAAGGCTGTGGAGAGCTGCAGGATGGCCCATCCCCAGCACACCCATTGTCCCCTGAGGCACTTAGGACAGACCCTGTGACAGTATGGAGGTCTTCTTCTGTGATTTGGGGAGACAGGGCCAATAATAATAATAGTTGCCATTACTGAGTGCTTGTGATGTACCAGCTGCTGACCTAAGTACTCCTGCATGTGGTAATTCCTTTAGTCGTCACAGCCAGTCTTTGTGGCAGGTACTCTGATGATCTTCTAACCTGGCCAGAGCCGCCATGGTTAGAGGGTGGTGGAGACAGAATTTGGACCTGAGGAATCCTTGCTCCAGAGGCCACCTCCCCTGCTTTGTCACATGGCCTCTCAGGAGGTGAGCGGAGGCAAAACCTAAAGGCTCAGAAAGAAGAGCTCCCTTTGGAATCCGCGAGAGAGGCATCAGTTCCTAAGTGCAGGCCATGAGAATGGGCCTGGGAAGGGGTGGTTCTCCTTCATGGAGCACAGATAGAAGATGTGCCTCAAACATTCTCCATCATACTTAGGTCAGCAAACATTCACCAAGGGTTCCAATCTGTTCCACTGGGCCCTGGATCTCTAAGAAAAGTTCTGTGGCATTCCCAGGATAATAACAATACAAAGCCATGTGTGCTCTTAGAGAGGAATGCTTTCTGCATACAGTCAGGGAGGGCTTTCTAGGGGAGGGGACACTCAAGTTAGATCCTAAAGGATGCCAGGATTATTCTGGGTTGACAAAGTGGAGTTGAGCTCTCTGGGCAAAGGGGACAACCTGGGAAAACCACTGCTGTATTCCACCAGGCTCAAGATGTTGTTCTTGAGGATTCTGTTCCTGAGGATTCTGAACCATTGGGCCCTGGGCTCCAGTCTGCAGGGCATGGCAAGAACTGAGTAACTGTCCCCACCCAGCTACTACTGATCCCCACTATGCTGACTTCAGAGGAACATTTCCTACACTCCCTTCCTGCCACACCTAGATGATACCCTTCTAGTCTGAGGCATCCTTGAACTTCTAAAGTGCCCAGAGCTGCCAATCCAGCCACTGCCAGTGGCTTCTATCCCAGCAGTGCTATGAGGGTCAGCCTTGCCTCGGCCAGAAGCACCCACAGAGCTGGCTCAGGCTCGCCCTGCTGCCCAGTGCCCTGATGCACTCCCAACTCCACTTCACACCATCCACCCTTGCAGGCTAATGGCAGGACAGGCGGACACATGAAAGCACAGAGAAAAGCACAGGGCCTGGAGTTCCAGCAGCTTCTTCATTCTTCTCTCTTCCTCCCAAGCGAGAAAAAGATACAAAGAAGGCCAAAGGGCCAGGCCCCCAGGCCCAGGGTGCATGGAGGCAGATGGGGCTATGTTTCTCTTGCTCCTCAGAGCATCCTCCTCCTTTCTACCTTTTGTTTATTGTTGTTCAATTGTTTTGTTTTTACTTTTGTCTTTTTTTTTTTTTTGTGGCTGGCTGGAATTCCATGTTGTTCAATTGTTTTAACAAAAGTGATTCTGAGTTCTTTTATTAGGAAAAAACAAACACACCAGAAACAAAGGCTGTAGGAGTTTTAAGTCTCGGCCTGTGGAGGAGGCAGTCGCAGCTCCTGAGCATGGTCCTGACTTTGGGGCTCTGTCAGGTGCTGTGGTCTGGGAAGGCAAGTGACTGTGTAAGGCACCACCATCCAGGGAGACCAGGGACAGAGGATCAGTTCATGTCTTCCAGGTCTGCGGGGACAAAGGCACTGCTATGAGGTCCCCAGAGGGAGGTGGCCAAGTGGCTTCTCTTTCATAATGGAATTCGACATCTCCTTGTAATTAGAGACCTCACAGGATGGGAAAATAAGAGCAAGGCAGGCAGAAGCCCCTCTACTGAGTGCTGCTGCAGGCCCCTGTTTCAGCAGGTAAAGAAGGAGATTCCAAAGTTAGGTTCTATTGCGGCCAAGAGCACACAGCCGGAAAAGAGTGACACCAGCCTCCAGAGTCCAGGAGGATGACTTTGTCTTTCTTTCTGCAGCACTAAAGAGTGCCTGATCATATGTATCAAAGTTTAGAAAACTACTTCTATCTTCCCTCGTTTTCTACCTGCTCAAATCCCATTTATTTTGCTGGACTCAGGCCAAATGACATGTCCTTTGACATGAAACTTCTCCTCATCCTCTGGTTGGAATTCAGCATCTGCTACAAGTATACAGGAGTATGTTTAAATTTATAATTTAATTTTGAGAGCTGCGAAGGTGAGATGTTTCCAGTGAAAGTCTTTAGACACTTGGAAATATCAAATGTGACAAACAGAACCAAGTGAAGTAGACTTTAGGCTTTCCTGTCTTTTTAGCATGATCTGCAAATGAACAGACAAAAAGTTCAAGCCTCTGCCACCAGGAATAAAAGAAATTTGCTCCGGGTACAGTGGCTCATGCCTGTAATCCCAGCACTTTGGGAGGCCGAGGCAGGCCGATCATGAGGTCAAGAGGTGGAGGCAATCCTGGCCAACATAGTGAAACCCTATCCCCACTAAAATTAAAAAAATTAGCTGGGCGTGGTGGCACACGCCTGTAGTCCCAGCTACTCAGGAGGCTGAGGCAGGAGAATTGCTTGAACCCGGGAGGCGGAGGTTGCAGTGAGCCGAAATCGTGCCCCTGCACTCCAGCCTGGTGCCTGACGACAGAGCAAGACGCTCTCAAAAAATAAAAAATAAAAGAGATTTGCAATTGCTTTGCTTTTGTTTTTAATATTAAGCTTAGATCCCCTCCAAAAACGCAGGCCACACTCTCAGACTCTTCAGACTCTTACCTATCTTTTCCACAATGAGCAGCCTCAATAACAACCCTGCAAAGGAAACCATCCTGTCACCTAAAGATAGGAATCTGGTTGTGCACAGTTCTTCAATTCTTTTTTTTTTGAGACAGAGTCTTGCTCTGTCACCCAGGCTAGAGTGCAGTGGTGCGATCTTGTCTCACTGCAACCTCCATCTCCCTGATTCAAGCAACTCCCCTGCCTCAGCCTCCTGAGTAACTGGGATTACAGGGGCACACCACCACACTCGGCTAATTTTTTTGTATTTTTAGTTAGAGACGGGGTTTCACCATGTTGGTCAGACTGATCTCGAACTCCTGACCTCAGGCAATCTGCCCGCCTCAGCTTTCCAAAGTGCTGGGATTACAGGGGTGAGTGACCATGCCCGGCCTCTTATCTCTAGTTCTTACTTGTATGTAGCCCTTGACCTAAATGCAAAAGTGACTAACTTTTGCTGCCTAACAAACTGCCCCAAAATTTAGTTGTTCAAGGTAACAGCAATTTATTTAATTCATGATTACAAACTCAGCAGTTTTGGCAGGGCTCAGCTGGGCCTCCTTCGGGGCTGAGCTGGGTTCACTCATGTGTCTGTGGTTAGCTAGCAGGTTGGCTGGGGACTGGTTGATCTGGGAGTACTCAGCTGGGATGACTCATCTCTGCTCCCTGAGGTCTCTCATCCTTTAGCACGTAGCCTGGCCTTATTCACATGGCAGCAGCACAGATCTAAAAGTATAGATGCTGTCCGGTTTCTTGAGTTCTAGCTAAGAACTTCTACTACAACCCTGTAACCTCTGCACTTTGTTCATCAAAAGGCAAGCCCAGAATCAAGGAGTAGAGAAATTGATTCCACTTATTGATAGAAAGAGCTGCAAAGTGTTGTGTCCTCAGTGTGTATCTACTGAGCCCATCTATAGCTTCCCGGCTCACACACCTGCATCTCCCTGCCTGAGTCCATGCTCTGCTCCTGTATGTTCAGCTTCTGCATGAAGGAGACTAGAAGATCAGAGCGGATGCCCTCCAGTCAGCCCCTCAGCCGATGAGGAGGGGAGCTGATGGACAAATATCCTAGGTTCCTTTCCCTTAGACAGATTATTTCAAGGTGTGTTCTACACAGATTCTCCAAAGGGCTGTGGGAGATTGAGCCCAAGTTTCCCATGGTGGTCTCCTGCTCATGAGGCACCCTTTCTCAACATTCCTTTTCATTGTCTCATGTCTCCTCTACCTTACCACACTACTTGCAACCAGATTCTTCTAGGGCCTGCTTTTGGGGAAATCTATGCTAAGATAGGGAGGTAAGAGATAGATCACCCCTGATCTCATAGGCCAACCTAATGAGTTTGAATTTATCTTGCAGGTGATTGAGCTTCAGTGGGTTTTGAGCAGGAGAAATTGGTGTCTTACAAACAATGTTAGTGGCAAAGTAGAAACTAATAACACCCAGTTGCACTGACTTCAGGCCAGTGCTGTTACGTCAACTGTATCCTATTGCTATTTCAGGCTTTGAATGTGAGAATATGCAGATCTTCTTTTAAAGTCCATTTATTTTTAAATAAGTAGTAAATACACATGGCACAAAATTAGAAAAGTGCCAAACATCTATTGTTAGAATCATTTTTCACCACCAAAGGAGCATTTAAATAGCCATTGTGTTTAGAGTGCATCAAGACATAGGGAGTTAGCTTTTGGCTCCTTCTGAGGCCACTCCTGATGGCATCTTGCCCTCTCACTCCTGCAAGCCTGTTCTGGGCCTTCCCAACACCCTGCAGCCCACAGATCTCTCTGGTGGAAGGGCAGGAGAGAGACGCTGACATTCGTGGTCCCAAGGAAACTTGGCGGGGTTGGTGGATGCCATCCTTGCTCCCTGTCACCACAAATAATTGCAAGCTAGCTGAGCGCTACTCAAATGCATTAAGGTTTGTGGTTTGTTCTGACAGAAATTGAAAAAGGGCAACGACAAGGCCAAGCCTACAGCTTTTATCTCAGTTAGCTGGGGAGGGGAAGAGATAATGATTCATAACTCTTCAGGTCTTCACATTTCTCCTGAAGAGCCGCCATCTGTCTATAACGTGAGGGAAGAAGTGCTGTCAGGTTAATTGCCTTGCATCAGCCAAACTGTTCGCATTTATTTAAATCAAGTCAAGTCCGTAAACAGCGTTTGCTGTGGGCCAGCCCTGAGCTCCACTCTCTGGGGTACTCAAATAAGTGTGAGCCACCAGCTCTGGCACCCTAAGAGGCAGGCTGGTGAGATGGCAGTTCTGGTAGCTTTAGAACCAGGGATGTTCAGTAAGAATCCCAGCCTCATCGTTAGTCAGCTGAGAGATCTTGGATAACTTAGTCGATCTCTTCAGAACCTCCATTTCCTCACCTTTAAAATGGTTCTGCCTACTGCGGAAGGGTAGGTGGAAATCTCAAAGGCAATGCTTTGCTTCTGTCGTCTTTCTTGGGAACTTACAACCGTTCCAGGAAGAAAACATAATTTTACTTTGTGAAAAGTTAAGAAAACATTTCTAAAAGATAATCAACAGTTCAAAACAAAACAAGAAAAGAAAGGTGATAAACACGCAGGGTGATGAATTGCCGAACACCAGTGTTTGCTCTAGAAGTTGAGCCAGGGAGAATAGCAGGGGGAAAAAACAAGGAGGTATTCCTGGCTTGTAATTTTATTCTGTTTTTGCCTAATACAAAATTGTGTGCCTGGCACATGGTAGGCATGCAATAAATATTGTTGAATGAGTGTAAACTAATAAATGAATGAATATTCTGTACAGGTTTTGTCACTGAACCTTAGAAAAGGTACCCAGAAGAGATTATGTAGAGATGATAAACAGATGGAATGGGAGGCTTTTATTTAAAAAAAAAAATACTTTTCTCAAGACCTCTTTCTGGTATGTAAAGGCAGGAATTGAAAATGGATATGACAGGAGCTTACAAAACTGTGAAAGTCACGGATGAGACTATTATCATCTCTTTTAGATTTTTGATTAATTTATAAATCTTCATTAAATATATTTGTGTTGCTAGAAGTAGATACAGCATAACTTTTGAACTATATGAAGTTTTAGGACATCTGAAAAAAAAAAAAAGAAAGAAAGGAGGTCTTAGTTGTGATTAGTACGTTAAAAGAATTTTTATCCCTTCACACTGGAGGCTGAAAATACAAGTAAGCCAAGAGGGATTTGATGAATTCATGAAGGCTGATCTCAGAGCAAGTTGCTTCAGATTCCTCAGGGATTTTGAAGCTTATGTTCTGAAGGACTCTCATGTTAGAGACAGAATGCTGGTCTGTGGTGACCCTGGACCCAGCCTGGGAACACACTTCTGTGGTTTTGTGTTTCTTTGGGGAATATTTAAGAGTATGTCCTGGGCAGGGTTCTAGAGACCAAGAACACAGCATTCGATCAGATGGTGTCCTAGACCTCCAGCACCACCAGTCTAGAGATAAAAGCAGATATGGAAAAAAATACATTTCATTTTATTAAGTTCCATAATAAAAGTATGATGGGAGCTCTTTATGACTTCAAAATTGTGATGACAATAATTAAATGTCTGTGCATGAAAGAGACTTGACAATATTTGATAAATAAATAAACAAATGATGAAAGATACCTGGTAGAAGGTACTAAGAGTAGGTACTCAATGCTATATGTCCTTTTGGCCACCAGGAAGAAACCTACCTATTTATTTTCAAAATTAAAAAGAAGTTGAATTTATTTTTCTTGTAATACAGAATTTTATTTAGAAATTGTTTAAAGTAGAAAAAAACCCTGTCAAGAAAGACCAGATGCAAAATGGGTTCCCAATAAAATGGAATTTTAGAGCAACAAAAGTCTAAAAGGCCACAAAAGAGAAATAGCACCATAGCCATTTGAACAATAGCTAGTTACTTGCATCTTTTGGCATTGTTAATCCCTGAATCTGGGTTTTCCTCCGAATTCCACACACAGCATGCACTAATTTTATCATAAAATACTTGCTTTCTACACACATTTTAGGAAAAGCTACCACCAGAAACAAATCAATACAAATACAGCAAGGACTGAACAATCTCAGTAGTGGGTGAAACACATTTTGCAGAATCCTGCCAGACAAAGGAACTGAATAGGTGTGGGCAAAGCAAATGAAAGAGGGTCAAGGAAGGAAATATTTTAAATATTAATAATTAATTCAGACACGGTACTGTATTTTCTGCAAAGGAAAATTTACATTTAGGAACACACTAATGAATTTTGTCTCCAAAGACATTAGTGCACAGGCAAAGTATTCAGATTACAGTGGAGAGCTGGGAACAGCAGATACTGAAAACACCCCAGCCTTGCAGATTCCAAGTCAACGATGGCCTTCACTGACCACTCCGTTTGCCAAAGGTCCAGAAAGAACTTACAGCATGATCACCTGCCTGCTGCATTTCCAATTCTAAGCAGCAAACTTCAAGGAGCCAAAGAGGAGTCCCCAGTGGGCAAGGGGAGCAGAGGAGAGAAACATGGCAAATGTAAACCCAAAAGACAGCAAAATGGGATACAATCTCCATTCATATCCCAGAGATGTGGGCAAGTCCCAAAAGTAGTTGTTAGATTAAAAAACTGGGCATACCTCACTTCCCCAAAACATAATACACCGAAATTTTGGGGACAACTGGAAAAATAGAGAAATGCTCAATGAAAACCAAGCTCTTCAACTAGAACATCTCAGGACTGAAAGACATCCTCTATTATCCAGGCAGTGATACCTCTTGCTTTTTAGTAGGGAAGCAATTGGTCAGTGACACCAAATGGCTTTACAGGACTTTTTAAATGTTTCTTTTAGACTAAAGCCTAGGCCTATGAGGATTCAAGCAGCCCTGTAAGACCTGTGACAGCAGGTTCCAAAGGGTCCAAGGTCTGGCCCTTTCTTCCCAGATACAATGTCAAATGCAAAATCTTCTGTCACATTACCTTTTATATTTTGAAATATGGAAGAATATTTTAAATACTCTTAAGGCATTTATTTATGACAACATTCTCTGATTTCACATTAGCTGAAAATTCAGTTCAGTCTTTACGTTTCTCCACTGAGGTCACTGCCTCAGCATATTACATAACACCTGCTCCAGCACTCAGTGTGACCTGCATCCACACGGTGAGTCCCAGGGTCAGCCTCTTTGTTTCCCAGGTGAACCAACTGGATGTTGATACTGCTCTGCTAGAAGGTAAAAGCCCTCAACTCAAACTTACTGGAAAGGGAGTGAAACATCTGCAAAGTGCACTTTAAGAAGAAGAGGTACCTTTTACTTATGAGAACTGAGAGGTTTCTTCGGTTTATTCAGCGCTGGAGCAATGAGGGAGGGAGCTACTGCAGTTTCTTGACCTTGTCTGGCACCGCAGGGTCATAGTCTTTTCCATCATAGTTTGCATAAAAAAAAAAAACTCCTTGAACCACTGAATGAATTCAAAATTGTCCTGAAATTTTCATTTTACTAATTTGTCTAGAGGAATTATTTTGTCAACACCCATCCTCTTAAAACGCACTTGTAGTACTTAGTTCTAGCTTAGCTTGGAATTTCACTCCTTCAAGACAATGGAGCCAGGGAACAGCAAGTCCATAAACTGACAATAGGCAGCCCCTGAGCACACTATTCAATCTTTGTCAGATTCAACTGCAGAAACTCACTGATCCAGGCCAGCATGCCTTGTCGACTTAGATCATCGCTGGTCACTGACGTTGAGTGTAAGTTCACTGCCATCTTCGGCTCTTGGCAGAACCGTGTCTACTGCCCGCACCAGCTCCAGTTCCACCTTCCGTCTTTCTAATTTGTTAAATGCCTCTCCCCTACTTGCATTTTAGAATTCCCATGTACTCAGAAAATGTTTGTGGATGGATGGATGGATGAATGAATAAGCAAGTAAAATAATGATTTTTTTTCTTCTAGACATGGGCATATTTTTCTTATAGAAATTTATTGATATTTGAATGCTCACTACAGTCAAATTCACTAAGTAACCATTTTAAATATTGCTATGTGTGAAAGTCCTGGAAGCTACATGATTTAATAGAAAAAAATGGCATTTCAGTTTTGGGAATCATTGCTGTGGGTTTTTAAATCTGCATTTCCAGCAATCTTGAAGGGGGAGACTCTGTGGAATTGCAGCTACAGGCCAAAGGTCATTTTTACTAAATATCGATTTTAGCAGCAAGGAACTCTTACTTCAGTGAGACTTCTCACACTTCTCCTACCCTGCAATAAGCACATTTCATCTGCGTGTTGCTCAGGAAGGCTGCCTCTCTGAAGAGCCTCAACATACTTCCTAGAGCCTGGCATGCTTGATGACATCACCAGGAATTTGGTGATTGGAAGGCAGAGGTCCAGCAAAACATCTTGAACCAGGAATCTGGACCTCATTAAATAATTGGTCCTTATGAGAAGCTTAGTCTCGGGTCCATATCCACGTGCAAAGAGTTCTGTGGCTTCCTTAAGCTGCCTTTCTCCCCATCTACATTTCACTACCTCCTGCCCCTTATCCTCCCTCCAATAACAAACTCCACTAAGATGAGACTCTAGAGTTATACTGTCCAGTATACAAGCCACTACCCATGTCTGATTATTTAAGTCAATTAAAATTAAATAAAATTGAACATGTAATTCCTCAATCGTACTAGCCACATATCAAATGCACAAAAGCCACATATGTCTATTGGCAACTATGGTGGATAGTGCAGGGAACATTCTCATCACCACAGAAAGTTCTACTGAACTGTATTGCCCTAAAGAAAAGGGAAGATGAAAGCTGAGGATGCAGGAGGTAATTTTGAAGAAATGCTGATAACATCTAGACCAGCCATATAGAGAGAAGGAACATTCTAGCAGGAAGTTGCCACAGGATGCAAAACTAGGCAATAAGTGAAGGGTATGAAGGGAGAGAGTACAGCTTTGGGACCAGAAGCCAGCTTTAATCCTCATCTTAACCAAGTGTGCACCCATGAACAGGTTACGTGAACTCTCGGAGCCTCAATCTTTTCATAAGGGAAATGGTGATAATAAGTTTCTATGCCATAGAGTTGATTTGAAAATTAATGAGACAATTAGTGTAAGGTGCTTAGCATGCTGCCTGGCATATAGAAAAAGGTCAGAAATAGTGAGGCAGGGAGGGGCAAGAAAAAAGAAAGGAGAGAACCGAGTGAGAAGACAGCAGACCTGGAAAGAAGAAATGTCCAGAGGATGTTTACGTGAACCTAGACAGTGAGCACTTTTATGATGGCTGGAGAGTAAAAGTTGGAAGGACAGTGCAGCAGAGACAGCTAGACCTCGGGAAACCTGAGGAGTATGAGGGGAAGATCCTCTGGCCTCTGGTTTAGGTGAGCTGTGTCAGGCGGGGCATGACCCGTATGATCCAGTCTTCCTGCCTGTCTGTGGCAGCGGGAATTATGCTGCTCATGGGAGTTTAGCTATACTCATGTTTATGCCAATGATGGCATTCTTGAGACCAAGGAAAGCATGGAACAGATGTGGCTTTCCTGGGACAGGCTGGGTGAACCAGGGTCAGGGACAGAGGGGCCAGACCATGGTCACGTTGATACAGGGAATTAGAGTAAAGGGAAGAGGATGACATTTATTTAGTGCTTGCTACATGTTCAGCACTTCACATATCCAATTGCGCTTCACCCCACAACAGTAGCCACCCCCGGTTTGTGGGAGAAGAAACTGGGGCTCACCGGAGTGAAGGAACATGCCCAAGATCACACAGTCAGTAAACGAAATTAAGGATCTCAGCCCTGGTTCTCAGGATTGCAAAGCCTATGCAAATCAGCTGTGGAAGCCCCTAAGCTTTGAGGAAGGAATAGCAAGACAGACGTGCAGAGAGGGTCTGAAAAGAGTCGGCATTGTATTTTTTCATCATCTAGTAGAGTTCTATGCAATGTCCATGTTGTGTGGGTCACAAACATGAATAAGACAGGATTCTTGTCGGTAGGTGCTTCCTTAGCAGTGAGGCAGACAAGCTAAGAACAAGATGAAAACAACTAAAATGTTCATACCCATCCATGTAGGAAATACTGTACTTATTGAGTCTCTAGTACGTGTCAGGTACTGTGCTAGGCTCCAGGGATACTCTGGTGTGCTGTGTTTACAGAAATGGCTGCACTTTCCCCTTTTCCTATATCCACACCCCTTTGCACTGTGACTTTGCAGCTCCTTCCATTAAAGTTGAGTCTATTCTCCACCAATTCAATCCAGGCTAGTCTTGTGACTTGTCTTGGCCAATAGAATGTGGTGGAAGTGATACTGTACTTCTTCCAAATCTCGGCCTTAAGAGGCCTCGTACCTATCCATTCTTATTCTTGAAACTCTCTAGCTGCCATGTGAACTCATTCAAGCTAGCTGACTGAATAATGACAGACACATGGCCCTTTCATTTTCATTGTCCCAGTCAATGGCCAGCCACCTGACAGACATGAGTAAGGCCATTTGGACCCATGCCATACATGTATATCTTCAGGGAAAGTAAGCAATAATTAAGCCAGCCTCCCACGATGGCCCTAGAGATCCCCATCCTGGTATTCACACCATGTATGGTTTCCTCCCACACTGCACCAAGGGTGGTCTGCGTAACAATGGCACATGGCAGAAGGGATGATGTGTTGCTTCTGATACTCGTTTACAGAAGCCTGCAGCTTCTATTTTGGGTGACTTGTCTCTCTCTCTCTTTTTTTTTTTTTTTTTTGAGATGGGGTCTCACTCTGTCATCCAGGCTGGAGTGCAATGCCATATCTTGAACCACCTCCCTGGTTCAAGCAATTCCCCCACTTCAGTCTCCCGAATAGCTGAGATTATAGCCACGTACTACCATGCCCAGCAAATTGTTTTGTATTTTTAGTAGAGACGGGGTTTCACCATGTGGGCCAGACTGGTCTTGAACTCCTGACCTCAGGCAATCTGCCTGCCTCGGCCTCCCAAAGTGCTGGGATTACAGTCATGAGCCACCGCGACCAGCCCTCTGTCTCTCTTTCTTATTCATTCTGGGAGAAGCCAGCTTCCACATCCTGAGAACACCCAGTCAGCCTATGGAAGGGTCATATGGTAAGGAACTGAGGTCTCCACCCATAGCCTAAGAGGCACTGAGGTCCACGCTGAATGAGTGTGGCAGGAGATCCTGCTGCTCCAGATGACCAAAGCCCAGGCTGACAGCTTGAATGTAACCTCTGAGAAACCCTGAACCAGAACCATGGAGCTAAGCTGCTCCCAGACTCCTGACCCAAAGAAAAATGTGAGATAACAAATTTTTGTTTTAAGCAACTAGGTTTGGGGGTAATTTGTTATGCAAGAAAAGATAACTGACAAAAGGAGTTAGCTAGATAAAGCAGGGGGAGGGGATGGTAGTGCTCCAGACAGAGGGAATGGTGTGAGGTGTAGGTCCTCATGTAGGAGGGAACACAGGTCCTCATGTAGGAGGGAACACAGAACTAGAAGAAACTAAAAGACTAATGCAGCAGGAGTTCAGGGAGCAAATGAGGCCGAAATGTCTTTGGGGTCAAGACCTGCTGGGTGTGGCCTGGCGGGGGGGTTCTTCCTAAGAAGTTTGCATTAGGAGTGATAAGAAACCAATTTATTGAGGGACCGGCATTAGGGCTCTAAGGAAACCCAGGTATCCTGGCTAGGATAATGTCTCTCTCCCTGCCAGTCCTCCAAATTAGTAACTTTGGGTTTTTAGTTTTCCCTACTTAAAGGTGCCCTTCAAGGTCTCCAAGGGAAGGGGCAAAGGGAGACGTAGCAAACATCCAGTGTGGTAGGGGTAAGGCTTCTCCAGCTCCAGCCATGCCAGTCAGCTAGGTCCAGCAGAGCTGTGCTTTCCTGGCTGGTCAGGACTGGTCCCTCCAGCAGGGGCAAAGCCACAGACAAGGGGCACAGGCCCAGGGAGGGAGCCCACCTCTTGGTCAGTCTTTCTTGGTTCCCAGCTTCCCAGCTTCCCACCCCCTAACCATCAGGAGTGAGTTTATACTGTTTTACAAGGACTAGGGCACTTGAACTCTTATTTCATTCTCTCATGGATTTGGTCCAACTGGCCTAATCTTTTTTCTCTAGTGAAAAAGACCCTAAAGATACGAAATGTCCCCCAAAACAACTTTGCAGAAAACCAAAAGAAACACAGCCTTGAACAGGTCCATTCATTTTGTGAATTGATTATAGAGAGATAATTTATATTTTTTTCTTTTAAAAATATATATTTAAGATTGAGATATAAAAAAAATTACATGATGTTCCATCAAGGAGATACATTCCACCATGATCACATTATAGGAGCAAAGCCCTAGTCCTAACATAGGAGGGTTGAGTTGATCGGCCAAAGAGCCTTTTTTCCCAATCTACAATCCATAGATCTTAAATTTTTAAAAACCACAACAGTTTTTCACTGAACAGCCTTCCTTTTTCTTCTCTCATCTCTAGTCTAGGGGATATTCCCCTCCCTCCTTCTTGCTGTTCCAAGGACATCAAGAGGGACTGCCTGCTGAGCATTCACCGCTGTCAATCCTAATCTAATGCCAGTAGTTCAAGACATCCTTATACAGGGTCACCCACACTAAGAGAGAAGCCTCTGTGTTCTGGAGCCCCTGGCCAACACCTGTACAGACCAAGGCCCACTCCACTGAAGAGCAAGGGACGAATTGGAAGACAGAGCGTGTTGTCAGACATCAGTGCTTGCTCAAAACCATTTCCCAGTTGGGCACATTCATTGGCCTCTCTTTCCCTTGAGTGTGCTTTGAATAGACCACAGGCTGGCTTAGAGGGACAGGAAGGAGAAGAGATGTAGCTGTAAATCAGTGTCACCTCCCCTGCTCAGGGTCAGAGGAGGAGAACGTGGGCACCTCCAGGAAGGCCTGGTGTTATCAGATGTGCCTAAGCAGTCATGAGCACGGTGCTCTGCTGCCCTGCAGCCTGTGGACTCCCCCTCATTCCTCTCTTCTGCAGCATCGAAACAGATGCCCTTGGGAAGGGAAAAGCTCTGACTTCGTCAGGACTCCCAGGCCCTCCTTTCTCCAAACAGAACAAAGCCTACTTAGCTTATCACAGCATTTCTTGTGATTTTTTTAAAATTAGCCTCTTCAAATGTGCAATTGACTCTCCTGATATGAAAGTTGTGAGCCCTGTTTTAGCAAGCCTGAAGCTTAGAAGCTGATCCCCATCAGCGTCAACAGAAATCATCTGAATGCTCTAAGTACTGCCAGCGCTTGCTAAAAAATGAAACAGCCTGCCAACCTCCTCCTGCCTGTGTCCTTGGCACAGCAGCGGTGGGGCAAAGGAGCCCCAAGGACCCCATTGTTCTTTGGAAGCAACTCCAGCCAGTTCGGATGTTAGGGGGATTATTGAGATGGTCTTTTTTTGTAGATACAGTACAATGTGGTTGGTGAATAGGGTGAGTTATATAGGGGACTCTGTGATAGTGACATTTGAAAAGATTGAAGGGGGAACTGAAACTGGTTTCTGCGAGCCCAAAATTTTATTCAGCTAGCACATGCTAGAATTTGCTACCACTATTTTTATTTTCTTCCAGAGACCTTCACATTTTCTGAGAGTAATGGGATGCTTGGGAGAGAACTTATAGACAAAAATATGAGATGGAAAAGATAATGACAACTTGGAAAGCATCCATACTGTTGGTTGGATTAGCTGTGTGGAAAGGGCCATGTGAATGATGAGGGTTAAAGAGAGAAAAACAGGCAAAACCAAACAAGGCACCTTGTAAACAAAGTTAAGATGGTTTTTGGATTCATCCGACCTCCTAGGCGTTTCGCTTATTTAGCTTAACATTAGTCCCATCTGCCAGAGCTTGGTGGCAAGGTCCTTAAGGGCTTAATTGTTCTGTGAGACCCTGGAACAGGGTAAGAAGTGGCCCGGTGTCAGAATACAGCAGTTGGCCTATTACTGAAGGTCGTGGTTCTTTTCTCTATGCATGTTCCATATAAATGAGTAGTAAAAGGATATGCTTATCTTCTTCCTTTATTGTAGCTGTCCACAAAGTTCCATTTCCTGCTTGAAACCTCTGACTCAATGGCTAGAGGAACCCTCCCTTACCCCTCCCCTCCTGTGTATGCTGGCAACTTCTGAGCCACCTCCTTGGGTCACCACCTTGCAGAACACGCCAGATCTATTGCTTTTACACACTGCTGTTTACCTCTTGTTTATTTTGTGTATGCAGATCACTTGTTGTTTAGGTTAGATTGAAGTCTGGTGGCCAGGCACGATGGCTCACACCTGTAATCCCAACATTTTGGGAGGCTGAGGCGGGTGGATCACAAGGCCAGGAGTTCTAGATCAGCCTGACCAACATGGTGAAGCCCCATCTTTACTAAAAATACAAAAAAATTAGCCAGGCATGGTGGTGTGCGCCTGTAATTCCAGCTACTCAGTAGGCTGAGGTAAGAGAATCGCTTGAACCCGGGAGGTGGAGGTTGCAGTGAGCTGAGATCGCGCCACTGCACTCCAGCCTGGGCGACAGAGCAAGACTCCATCTCAAAAAAAAAAAAAAAAAAGATTGAAGTCTGAAAGATAGTATACCATATCCACA
This sequence comes from Sapajus apella, assembly GCF_009761245.1. Lineage (NCBI taxonomy): Eukaryota > Metazoa > Chordata > Mammalia > Primates > Cebidae > Sapajus > Sapajus apella. The sequence continues at coordinate 6,943,300 of NW_022437004.1, read as the reverse complement.
TAAGCATTTAATATTAACATTGTTTTCTTTTTGATGTAACATTCGGCTTCAGCCGAGGAGGCACCCTGAATGATCCAGTCTTGGGAACCATCAGAGCTATTATTATTAGTTTGTTTATTTATTTATTTACTGAGACTGAGTCTCACTCTATAGCCCAGGCTGGAGTGCAGTGGCATGATCTCAGCTCACTGCAACCTCCATCTCTTGGGTTCAAGTGATTCTCCTGCCTCAGCCTCTTGAGTAGCTGAGATTACAGGCAGGTGCCACCAGGCCTGGCTAATTTTTGTATTTTTAGAGACGGGGTTTCACTATGTTGGCCATGCTGGTCTCGAACTCCTGACCTCAAGCGATCTGCCCACCTTGGCCTCCCAAAGTGCTGGGATTACAGGTGTGAGCCACCATGCCAGACTATTATTATTATTTTAAAGAATAATCACATCTACTGCATTTGATCCCTTTCTGAATAGTTTTCACTGTTTTTTTATAATTATTGCACTTCACAATACAGAAATTTTGGAAAACGGAGAAACACCTCTGGTGTATACACTTTTAGTATTTTTTTAGTGCATATAGATTTATTTTCTGTTTTCAGCAATAATAGTATACAGTTTGTTTTACACTGTATACTATTAAACTGTATATTGTTTAGTAATAGATCATGAATGTATTCCCATGCTACTATAGAAATTACAATGGCTGTGTAATATTGCATTATATAGATTTATATAAGCAATTCTCCATTACTGGACTTTTATTTATCAAACACTTATATAAGCACTTACTATGTGCCAAGCATAGTTCTAAGCTCCAAATAGGTATTAACTCATTTAACTCTCACAATAGCTTTATGAGGTAAGTAATATTTTTATCCCCATTTTGCAGATGAGGAAATTGAGTCACAGGCTAAATAACTTGTCCCAGGGCACACCTCTTTGTAAGTGATAGAGCCAGATTCAAACCCAGACAATCTGGCTCCAAAATCTGTGCTGTAATCACAGCCCTCTGCTTGCCTCCCTCTATCTCTATTGAAAAGTAAAGACCTTCCTTTACCTGGGAGAATAGCTTAATCTTCATAAGACTTCCCTGGCAAATAGGGGAACTGCTGTCCTGTGAGTCACTGTTATTTATAATTAAATCTTAAGCTGCTGAGACAACAGGCAAAGAAGCATCTGGGCGGGATGGGCGGTGTGAGCTCTGCAGCCCGGAGAAGGTGACTCCAGGAGAGGCTATAGACTTGAATCCAACAAGCCTGAGGCCCGGGTTACTCACCCACTGGCAGAACCCAATGGGCTCCAGCCTCCTCCGAAGCTACTGTAATTTCCTCACACCCAACTGAGAAAGTCTTTCCTTTGCATTCTGCTATAGGAGCTGTTGCATCTGACCCAGGCTGACCTGGAGAACGGAAGAAGAGGCAAGGTAGGAAGTGGCCTGGCCCCCTGCTGCTCTGACCCAGAATGCAGGTCAGAAACTGCAGCTGGAGCTGCGGTGTGGTGTGGATTCAGCCTACAAAGTGACTTCTGGGGCAGCGCCTGGAGTGTATGGGAATCCTCTGATTAACCTGCAGAAGCTCCAGGGTAGTGTTTCTGCGTGACTCTAGGATCCTTATTCATCGCAGCCTTGAGACTGGGCTTTAGCTTCAGCCACCTCTTTCTGATCCTCTCCATTCCAATAATGACAATATGATATCATAGCTGACCATAACTGTTATGTCTGACATTTAATTCATTCTAACTCATTAAATTCTCACAACAGCGCTGTGAGGTAGAACGATGGTTACCATAATTATCCTTATTTCAGTGGTGAAGAAAGGCAGCCACAGGGAGGCTGAATCATCTGCCATAGAGGGGGAAGGGTTTCAGGTATTGAGAGCACCACAAGGTTGTGACCTTGACGGGGAACCTGTATCCCGAACAGACCCTGCGAAGGGAGCTGTGGCTGGAGGGGAAACTGCAGCTGAGCTACCTTGCTCCTCTTACCCCTACTGGGAGGAGAAGTTTTAAACAAACAATTACCATTTGACTGGGGAGTGTTAGAACTGGAGGTGGTCAGCAGCTGTATTTTATTGAAGTACCTTGGCAGTCATTTGCAGGGCTGGTAGCAGGTTTATATGACATAACATTCCTGCTCTCCTCCTGGGAGGTCTGTCAGTTTTCCTTCATTTCCTCATTTACAAGGGAGACTGGAACACATATACCCCACATTCAAAGTCAATGTCACAGAGTAAATGGGTCCAGGGAGGCATGATTATCACTGCAGTCCTAAGACCTGCCCCTCGAAATGCTTGAGATGGAGATACTTACATACTACCCAGTCCATGAAGTTCTTTTCCAAGCAGAAACTCCACCTCTTGAGTTCCCACCTGGGTCAAGACTGCATCCTTTTCTCTTAAATATGGAAACAATCTGGGTGACACTGAAACCAGCTCAAGTCAGACTTCCCACTCTAGGAAGATCATTGACCTAACTTGATAACAATGTATAGAAAAGATGCTTTAAACAGAACTAGCTAAAGTTTGGCAAAAACTGACTTTCCTGCAGCTAAATGCATGCTGGCATGTACCTATTGAGTTTTGGAGCAACTACCTCTTAGGAATGTGTGTGTACTTTTGTCTCAGGAAAAAGAAAAGATACATGGTTTTATCTGCTATAGTCCTTGAAGATAAGTAAACTATGAAAAATAAAAGTGCAATGTCTGATAGGCTTTTAAAAATAAGAAGAATTGCTGCTCTCCTAGTTGGAGCCACAGTAATGTTATTACCTTGAAAAATGAGGCAGACCCCTGACTTGGCCTTCTATGATCTATTCTCCCCACCATAAACAGACGGATCACTTAAAGTGCAGTAGATCATGTCACACTCCTGCCTCAAAACTTGCAAGGACTTCCTTTCACACCCTGATGAGGTCCACACTCCTCACAGGGCGTTCATAAAGCACCCCTGACCTGGAGATGCCATGCAGTGTAGTATAATAGCTAAGTGCTCCATGCCTATGGCACCAGCTGGAATCCTGGCTCTGTCCCTTACTAGTGGTGTGACTTTGGCCCAGTATCTCTACTTCTCTGTGTCTATGTTTTCATCTATAAAATGAGAATAGCAGTACCTACCTCATAGATGTACATAATGAGCGCCCAACGCCATCTCAGCTGTTTTTATCATTACTTTTGACCTCATCGTCTCTACTTTCCCCACCCCCAGCTCATTACCCTCCAGTCACAGCAGACTTCTTTCTGTTCCTCAAATTTACCAAACTCATGTCTACATGTGGACTTTTGCCCTAGAATGTCTGAAACTGTCTGCCCACACCCACTCCCACCCAGGCCTGTGAGCTGCTGGTTTCTTCTCATTTTCAGATTCCAACTAAAGGCACCTCCACAGAGAGGCCTTCCCTGACCACCTATTCCAAATTAGCCGTGAGCCTCTCGCTAGCCTTGTGCTACCCTGTGGAAATTTCTGTGATGATGGAAATGTCCTGTATACCACTAACCACTAGCCACGCTGGCTATTCAGCACCTGAAATGTGGCTATTGTGAACCGAAGAACTGAATGAATTTCACTTAATTTTAATTCATTTAGACTTAAATGTAAATAACACATGTGACTCCTGTATTAGACAGTGCGGCTATAGCCATTACCTGACCTGTGGCACTTGTCACTCCCTGGACTTGTCTTGCTGATTCATTTGTCTGTTGTTTGTGGTCTGCCTCCCCTAACCAGAGAGTAAGGTCAACAGAAGTGGCGGGGGGCTTTATGCACCTTGCTCACTGCTGTGTCCCCCTTTACCTAGGAAAATGTCTGGGTCTTTGTGGAGGCTCATTAAGATTTGTTAGATAAATAAACGAATGGGCATATAAAAGCACTCTGTAAATCAAAACTCATAATATAAATGTAGTATATTGTCATTATAGGTATATATAATTTGAAAGCCTGCAGGAGTATCTCTCTCTCTCTTTTTTTTTTTTTTTTTTGAGAGACAGGGTTTCACTCTGTCACAGAGGCTGGAGTGCAGTGGTACGATTATAGCTCACTGCAGCCTCAAACTCCTAGGCTCAAGCAATCCACTGGCCTTAGCCTCCTGAGTAGATAGGACTGCAGGTATGTACCATGATACCTGCTAATTTTTAATTTTTTTTTATAGAGACAGAATCTGGCTTTATTTCCCAGCCTGGTCTTGAACTCCTGCTTCAAGCAATCCTTCTGCTTCAGCCTCCCAAAGTACTGAGATTACATGTGTGAGCCACCGTGCCTGTGTTTCACGTTTTGAAGATCCCTAATACACATACAGAGTTGATCGTTAAATGCCAATAATTTTCAAAAGTTGTTTTCCTGTTTGGAATGTATTTTTTATTTCTTCAAGTGAGACCCCCTCACCACACAGGTAATATATATAATCTGTAGTCCCTCTAGAAACTTAAGGAGGGCCTGGCCTGATCACAATTCCAATTCTAGGTGACTTCTGAGCAACTGTCTTCGGGTTAAGTAAAGCAGGGCACACTTGTGAAGCTCTTCTGCATAGCACAGGCCGTGGTGGCCAGCCCTGGACCGCAGAGGGCAGGAGGCTCCCTTTGCCGGCCCCTGGGCTGTTCATCTGCTGCCCAGAGACCACTGCTCCGGGCTTGACCGGGATCAGGTCTGAAGCCTCTGATGTGCGTGGGCAGCTGCCATTCTATCGTGAAAACATGAGTTTTCCTAAGGGGATTGCAGTATTCTGGAAATTAAAAACAAGGTGGGAGCAAGTCATCTCCTTCCTGTGGGAGTAGCTGAAGCTCAGTTGTTCTGAAATACAATGCCTGGCGCTCCTGGGAGGGCTGGGACCTGGCCCGTTCCATGCCACTGGGCGGTGTGCAGTTTCCAAAGAGGGCTGGGGCTGTTATCTGACCTCCTGTCTTAATGAAGTGCTTTGGCTTCATGTCTGCCTCTGAGAGAGCTCTGTGACTGGAGCAGCAGAGACAAATAGAAGACAGAGGACATTTCCCCCCTCCCCCATCCCCACCTGGGCCTGAGCCCAGGAACTCCATGAGCACAGACTCACTGCCGCTTCCATTGCTCAAAGCCAGTTGCAGGGTCTGGGAACCAGGCTCAGCTTGCTGTGTCAGGCCGGCCTGGACCTCCCCTGACCTGGGCCTGAGCTGATAAATTGGGGGCAAAGTTAGGAGACAGTTGGGCTGAGGTTGTTTTTAAGACTACTTGCCAGATGTGGTGGCTCATGCCTGTAATCCCAGCACTTTGAGAGGCCAAGGCAGGCAGATCACAAGGTCAGGAGTCCAAGACCAGCCTGACCAACATGGTGAAACCCCGTATCTACTAAAAATATGAAAATTAGCTGGGTGTGGTGGCATGTGCCTGTAATCCCAGCTACTGAGGAGGCTGAGGCAGGAGAATTGCTTGAACCTGGGAGGCAGAGGTTGCATTGAGTCACGAGTGCACCACTGCACTCCAGCCTGGGTGACAGAGTAAGACTATGTCTCAAAAAAAAAAAAAAAAAAAGGAAAAGAAAAAAGACTCCCCTATGGCCCATGTGCTTGGATTTCTTGTCAAGGCTCTCCCTCTCGACCTGCCTAACTTGCCCCTCCACCACATACCTAGGCACACATTTTCTTCCCATAACATCAGACCCAAGATTCTCAGAACGAGTACAGGGCTTATTCATGGGGGCGCAGCTTCAGGAAAGGGCCTGCTGCAGTGGTGTGTGTGCCTGGGGCATGAAGCGTGCAAGGGTAGGTGTGCTGGGCCCGAGACTTTCCACCATGAGAATTTTATTCCCACAAGCCCAGTGCGTGGATTGATATCTTTAGGAAGGTGAGGTTTCTTTTGTGGAGAAAGCACCAGGAGCAGTGTGTCCACTCCCAACGCCACCCCCAGCCACAGGCTCCTGGATGGACAGGGTTCTTCCATGACACTCACCCAGCCCTTCCCTGTGTGAGGCCCCTGCCTGGAGCACGGCCGGGTCCCACCTTGCCCCTGAGGGTGGCTCATGTGTTCTTGAGGCATGTACCAGGGGGATGACTGGCCACTCAGGGACGCAGGAAGTGGCTCTTCTGCATGGCCTGCCTGGTGAGTCACCTGTTAGAATGCTGGGCCCAGGGCAGTCCTCCCAGTCCCCAAGGACTGTAGACACCGAAAATGGAGACAGAATCATCCTTGGAGAGAGGCCCAGGGGCAGGGCTGGGAAGTGGGCAGAGCGGGGACAAAGAGGGCCACCATGTAAAAGAGGCCCCCTGTGACCCTGCCCGGCCCCTGTCACACACGGTGCTTGGTCTGCACAGCATCTCTTTTGTCCCAGTGGCTTCATTTTTTTTTTCTGCTTTTTATAAATGCTTGCTAATTTGGCTTTATATTTTTCAAAATAATAATATGTCATTGTGAAGAGATGTCCCCTGCCAGGCATCTTTGGGGCTTTTCTCATAGCCCAGCAGACTGACACATGTGGGGGCATCAGTGCCCCCAGCCTGGTGGATCCTGACTTCCATTCCAGTGGAAGAGACGTGGGTGACCAGTCCCCGCCTCTCTCAAAGGCATGTTTTGGGTTGGAAGGACGCCCTGGGCCCCCTAAGGCAAGCTTAGTAAGGGAACCAGTGACAGCAGAGAACTCAGCCACACAGCTCCTTTTGTGGAAAGTGGGGACCTTGCGATGACCACTGTAGTTATTCAGCACCTGTGTGTGGCAGGCCCTGTGCTCTGTGCTCCTTTGACATCATCGTGTCTAATTCTCAAGGGCCAGTCCACGAGATGAGTATTCTCATTACCCCATTTTACAATGGGGAAACAGGAACAGAGAGGTGAAGGAATTTCCCCAAAGTCACACAGCTTCAAGCAGCAGAGCCACTGCTCAAAACCCAGGTTTGTCTGCCCCCGAAGGCTGTGCTTTTATAACACCACACCATGTCCCTCCCACTGGGTGAGGTCCGCTGAGGGTGCCCACATCCCTGCCCTGAGCTAGGTGCTGAGGGCATAGCAGATGCCCGTGGGCAGCCCCTACCCTCTGCAATAGCTTAGAGAAATCTGCTTCCTTCCCCAAAGGCCTGAGTCAAAACCCTCTCCACTGATGAAATGTTTCTTCCTGTGGAATTCCGCTGAAAGATGGCTCCCGACTGTGTTCATTTGTTCTCCACAGGAGAATCCTGTAGGGGAAAGATTATCAAAATATTTGCCGGCCTTGCAGGGAGTATTCACAGTCGTTGCCAGAGTGCTACTGGGTGTGTGAGGTGCTGCTGTTCCTTCTGGCTTCTGTTTGTATCTATCTGCCAAGGAGGGGTAAGGGACAGAATCTCTGTTTAACCTATAGGGGGAAACTATATTTAGCATTCTGTGAGCCCACTGGGGATGCTCAGGTACAGTGCAGATGTCTACCCTTGGCATGTCCAAATAACTAGGCATTTAAGGATTTCCTAGGCCAGGTGCAGTGGCTCATGCTTGTAATCCTAGCATTTTGAAAGGCTGAGGCAGGCAGATCTCTTGAGCTCAGGAGTTTGAGACCATCTCAACAAAAAATACAAAAATTAGTCAGGTGTAGTGGTGTGCACCTGTGGTTCCAGCTACTCAGGAGGCTGAGGTGGGAGGATGGCTTGAGCTCAGGAGAAGGAGGCTGCAGTGAGCCAAGATTACACCACTGTACTCCAGCCTGGACAACAGAGCTAGACGCTGTCTCAAAAGAAAAACAAAAGAATTTTCTAGTTTAAAGCATTAGGAGAGATCTAAACTTTGAGCTGGGTGAAGTGCAGTTGGCATACTCCTGGAGTCTTGGGTGTGCTGAGCCCCCAGGGTGAAGGAAAGAGTCCTGGCTTCTGGTCAGAAGACCTGACAACTTGACTGGCTCTGCCCATGACTGGCTAGGCAAGTCCCTCACCTCCCTGAGCTCATTGCCTTACCTGTAAAGTGGGTGGGGTAGCTAGGGGAGATAATCTTTATCTCTGAAAGGCAGGGCAGCATCTGGGAGCCAGGCTGTCCAAGTCCCTTCATCAGAGCTGCAAGATGGCAGCAGCCTCTCTTGGTCTGTTTACTCATTTGTACTGTGTGTGTGTGAGTGTATGTGTGTGTGTGCATGTGTGTATGTGAAATGGGTCTATATGTAATGTCTGTGGAACCGTGCTTGGTTATTACGTATTAAGCACTCAGTAAACTTGGCTATTATTGTTTATGGCCCCTCCCCACTCCCACATGAACTAAACTGTGGGTCTTGGCAATCATTCTCTGAGAGAAAACGCTTTAGCTGAACAATGGGTTGAAAAGCTGGCTGGAGGGAAAGAAGATTCTTCCCTGCTGGAGTTTAAAAACAAGACATGGGGCCGGGAGGAGGAGAGAATCACTGAGGCCTATATATGATCAGCTCATGAGTTCTTCTGCCCACTCCCCAACTCCCCACAACCACCCAGGCTCCCTGATAGCATCTTGGAAGCATGAACAGGAAGAAGACTGTAGGGAGATTGGCTTAAGTGCTGAAGCAGAACTCTTCAAACGTTTCCTGTTCCTTTTCACTATTTTGGGTTTCTCTCTCCCCAAGGGAAATACTTTGCAGGTGACACAGTGTGAGTTAAGAAAACCCCATGTCTCAGAGCCAGGCAGAGGGGAGAATTCAAATTGGATCTCTACAGTTTACTGACAGACCAGGGTTATTTCCTCCCTCTGAGATTCAGTTGCTTCATCTGTAAAATGGAGATAATGATATTTGTTTTACAGGGTTGTTGGAGAGTCACATATGAACATATATGTACAGCAGAAAGCAGGGACTCAGAAAAGCTAGGTTCCCTCCGCTGCATCCCCTCCCTGTCTCTGCCTGAGGGGTGCTCCACTTGCCTGTCTACCTTCTGTACCAACCCAAAAAAGCAGGAGGCACCATTCCTTTGTGTTGTGTGCTGTTAGCCTTCTGAACAAGGCTATAATCTTCCTAGAAGTCCCGGGCACGTTAGAACCTGTGGGCTGTTGTCAGCAGTGGATGCTGTTAAGGTGAAGCTATAAATAGGAATTAAACAAAAGGAGAAAACTCAGCAGCCCCTTTTCACTTGACATTAGGCTACAGACAGATTGGTCACAGAGTTAGCTTAGCATCCAAGGTTGACACTAAAGGCTAAGCACAGTGGCAGTCACAGGGCAGACTAAGGACACCTCTCTTTAGCAGGTATCCTCCGCCCCATTCAGGACTGGGTTGTTGGAGTTTAGGTGGCCAGGGCTGCAGTCATGAGTATACTGCCTTTTTTCCTCTGGCCATGCAGGCCTCATGGTTGGGGTAGGCTTGGAGGGAGTACAATGGTCCTGAAGGTGTTAAAGGAGGAATAGGGTATAGTTGTGGGACTGGGCTGCGTCTCAATGGGCTGAAATTCTAAGCTCCCATCCAGTAAGGTCCCTGGGGCTCCCAAAGCCCTTGTCATCTTCTGCCAGATCCTGGGTTCCTCTTATGTTCTCCTAAGCTTTCTCATGGCTGCTACCAGGGTCTTATCTGTCAAGGTTGTGACAATCCCACATGGTACCTTTTTGCAGATTAGAAATAGGCATACCCTTTCCCCAGGAAATGCAGTCATGCGACAGGACACACAGCTTGTGATACAGGTGCATTGGCTAGATTTCAGCCCCAAGTTGCCCCCTTGGCTGAGCTGCCTTGTGCAGTGAACAGCCTGGCAGGCCTGCTTCCCACGCTCTGCTTCAATGGTCAGGACTGGCCATACTTCCGCTGCTGCCTCCTCTGAACCTGTTGCTCCTGCCTCTGCTGTAGCCCGTCCCATGAGCAAAGCTGACTTTCAGTAGGTCACAGAAGGTAGCCTGGACATGTCAGCTTTTCTAGCCCTCTCTTTGAAAGGACTTGTGGTCCATTCCAGGGCTGGGTCAGAGGACACTTGAAGTTTGCCACAGAGTCCAGTTGTACAGTATTCTCTCTGCCATCACTCAGCACTCCAGGCCCAGGTGAAGGTCTCCCCATCTCCTGTAGTAGTGAGAATCCTCCGCCTATCCAAGGCTGAGGGCAGCACCCCCATGACTGCATTCAAGAGTGTGTTCCCAAATCCTGGGGCCTCTGGCACCAGTCTTGGCCTCTTCACTTTTCCTCCCAGCAGGACAGGTAGGCTGTCTTATAAACAGTGCCCTAGGGGCCTGTTCTGGCATCTCAGGATGCCTGAGGTGGGCAGGTAAGTGAGCCACACCCTCCCTCCCACCTGGACTATCCCCTCACCACTGACCTGGCCCTTAGAGTTCAGGTAGTCTGAAAACATGGCATTTTATGATTCCATCTCTCCCCCTTTGAAACCCACATCCACATCCCTGTCAGAATATCTGGACCACCTGCTTAGACGTGAATGGTCTGAAGCCAAGTTTCTGGAACCTCTGCCAATAGCCAGGAGAGGCCACTTCCTTTGAGGGGCAGAGCTGGAGGTGTGCTGAACCTGGATGGTCCTGGCCCTTCACTGTGAGAGGCCGAGGGAGAGGAGGGCTGGCTTCAGACACATTATTTGTGGGTGCATGGAGACACCAGCTCCCAGTCACTGAGGTAACAATCAGGGATGGGGGAAGCTGTAACACCCTAAAACAGTCCTCAAACTTTCTTTCTGCAGCTAATAGCTGGATTTACCATATAATCTGTTAAGTGGAAGGTGACACAGACACACATTTGAGAAGCACCAACCCAGCCAGCTAGACCAGAAACGAAGTTGCTGGGGACATGATGCCTGGGCAAGGGATGGGATAGAGAAAGTTTAGATAGAGAATGAGAGAAACTGTAGGAGCAGTGGTGTGGAGGCACCAAATACAGGGGTGAGTTGAGGGGAATCATCATGAGGAATTTGGATTTCCACTTATGGGTGGCAAGAAACTCTTAAAGAGCTTTAAGTGGTGGAGGGATGGATCAAGCTTGCCTTTCAGAAACATCACTCTGGGGCCTTGGTGGAAGACACACTGGAAAAGGGACAGACAGGATGGGAGGGAGGGAGACCAGCCAGGGGGCAATGGAAAGTCCAGATGAGAGAGGAGGAGCCCCGGGCCAGTGTGGTGGTGGGGGAGAGGAGGGCATGACTTTGAGGACTACTTAGGGATGAAGTCCCCAGGCCTTGGTGAGAGATTGGCTATGTGTTATTTGTATGTGGGTGGAAATGGAGAGAGACTGGGACCCAGGGTGGCTCCCAGGGTTCCAGCTTGGGCAGTTGCTCAATGGAGGTGCCATCCTAATATGTGGGAATTCAAGAGAAGAGGGAGCTGGCTGTGGAGCATGCAAATTTTAAACTGTCTGTCCCATAATAAACATTTAGCAAACCATTTTGATGTAAAAACTAAGCTAAAGACATAGAGCTGGGCACAGTGGCTCATGCCTGTATTTCCAACTACTCAGGAGGCTGAGGCCACTTGAGCATGGGAGGTCAAGGCTGCAGTGAGCTTTTTTTTTAAGGCAAAGTTTCCCTCTTGTTGCCCAGGCTAGAGTACAATGGCGCGATCTTAGCTCACTGCAACCTCTGCCCCCAGGGTTGAAGCGATTCTCCTGCCTCAACCCCCAAGTAGTTGGGATTACAGGCACCTGCCACTACACCCAGCTAATTTTCTGTATTTTTAGTAGAGACGGGGTTTTACTGTTGTCCAGACTGGTCTCGAACTCCTGACCTCAAGTGATCCACCCACGTCGGTTTCCCAAAGTGCTGGGATTACAGGCCCGAGTCACTGCACCTGGCCTACAGTGAGCTTTGATCTCACCACTGCACTCCAGACTGGAGACAGACCCTGTCTCAAGAAAAAAAAAAAAAAGCAGCAGCATCAGGTTGCATTATACTGTGGAAGTGTGTGTGATACCCAGGCTGAGTAGATGAAGTGCAGGACCTGGATACACCCATTTTCAAAGTGGTTGGAGAAAGACAACACACAGGAAGACGGACTGGAAACTGTCGGAGAGGTAGCAAATGAGTCAGGAGAAAACAGTGTCTCAGAGGTCACAAGAGCTGAAAGATTCACAAAAGAGGAAGCAGTCAACAATGTCAAATATAGCAGAAAAGCCAAGTAACACAAGTTCTGAATCCTGTCCACAGGATCATGCACTGAGGAAGTCATTATCAACCTCAGGGAGAGCAATTTCAGAGGAGGGGCTGAGGCAGGGGTGGCTGCAGAGAATTACAGAGCCTTTGGTGAAAGGAAGACAAGAGATTGGATAAAGATGGTAGATGGGGGCATAAAATCAAGCAAGCTGTTCAGGGCAAGGGAAATTTGAGCAGCTGAATTGGCTGAGCTAAAACAGCCAGCTGAGAGGGAGGCATTAAAGATACAGAGAAGGAGGGTGATTGATAGGGTGCGATGGGATTTGGATGGATGGCAGCAAGAACATACTGGGTGGGTTTCTACTGAACCACAGGAGGGAGACAGTGAAGAGACAGGTGGAGAGGATGACAGTGATGCCAGTTCCACTGTAGGGGGAGAGAGGTGGGAGTGGGAGCTGATGGCTTCATGGGCTGTAATTCTAGATGAAGCTGAGCTTACCTTAGATTTGTGGTGGGGTGAGCCTGCAGGGTTGTGGGGTTTCTCTGAAGATCTCAGAGAAGATGGAATGAATTAATCTGAACATGCTATGTAAGTACAACAGCAAGATATGGGTCCAGACTGGCAACAAACTAGCTCATGTGATTAACCATGGATGGGAAGGAAGAAGAAAGCCCAGGAGGGGCCCGATAGACCAAAATGATGTTGATTGCATGAAAAGATTATGCTCAAGGGCCAGGTGCCAGGGAGCAGGAATGCGGGAGGGCGAGGGGGATGTGAGCAGAAAGAGGCTATTGGTGTGAACTTATCATGAGAGGAGCAGTCCCAGGCAATAACAAGGCCCAGGTGGGCCAGAGAGTAGGCGGAGGTGGAGCACAGGTGAAGGTGACTGAAGTTGGGAGGTCATTTTACTGTGAGGCTGGAACATTGGAGGTGCTGTCACAGGACAGGAGTAGGTGGCTTTGAGAACCCCAGCCATGTCTAGGGTGAATTAGGAACAGTGTTTGATGGATGACAACAGGAAGAGTATGGTTCAGGATTTTTTTCCCAAATGTGTTTGATCATAAGGACACATGGACTCTTGTTAAATATGGACCTCCAGGTCTCACTTGGATCTCTCCAACTCAGACCTCTGGGACAGGAGCCAGGGGGTCTGCATGATTCTGATGATCAGGTGATTCTGACAATCAGGAAAGTTGAAGAAGGTTGATATTAGGAAGGCATAGGCCTCCAAGTATGGAGAAGGGGACTATAGAGAAGAATGGATGAGAGGTTTGGAAAAGAAAGGAGTAGGGAGAAGAAAGAGGAAGGGACTAGGAGAGCCATGAAGAGTGGAGTGGTGGACAGAGTTCATGCCCAGAGGACTCACATTTTGGATGCTGAGCAAGAATGATGTGATGTGAAGCACTCTGGGGTCATGACGGCTCAGTCACAGTAGCCGGGGTCCCATGGTGGCTGGGAGGGCATCAGTCCCTGGAAAATCCTCTTTTTGTCCCTTGGTGATTCATACAGGACATCTCAGGATCCTGGAGCTGGCACCAGATTGACATGGAAGTGGAACTGCCAGCCACCAGTGTGATATGATTTCCACGTGTCAGGGAAGCTCCCCACCCTGCGCTCTGTGAGCATCCCTCACTGGAAATTCTACCAGGAGCTGGGCGAGGCTGAAGCAACCAGGTGTGGAGGGAATGACACAGGCTTTAGAATCCTGGTCAGATCTGTATTCTCATCCTCTGGTATGTCCTAGACATGCAACCTTGGGCAACTTGGCCTCTCTTTGAGCCTCAATTTCCTCATCTATAAAAGAAGGGTAATAATACCTGCCTCAAAGAGCTGTCATGAGGATTGGGTGGGCAAAACACATAGAGTGCCAAGAGTAGGTGCCCAGGGGCTTGAGCAAGAGTCAGAGCCTTAGTGGTGGAGGCCACTATCAGCTCCACTCCACTCTGAGAGCCCAGAGCAGCTGGGAGACGGACAGTGGGAGGGTAGCACAGGAGGAGAGGGTGCCTGGAGCTACTCTTGCGTTTCTGCCCCCTGCTAGTTACCAAAATCACAGCAGTCTGTGTTTACAGAGGCGTCTTACCTGTCCTCTATTTTAACTGTGTTACCAAGATGGTAATAGTATAATATTATTTTTGTATAAAATGTGTTAAAGGACCATCTGATCGCATTTTGGGTGACACCGTGTGTTCATTATCAATTTATTCTGAAATAAGAAACAGAAACCAGAAATTTAATCATCTAGTACACGGTCCACAAGAAAGGCCAATGACTCACTTCAGAATATGCGAGGATTGTTCACTCATTTCCTTCCATGTGGCGTGTTTGTCACTGCCTGGTCATGCTGTGAGGAAGAGCTGCTCTCACCTTCGTGTTCATGAAGCTGAGACAGACGAGGTCACATGGAGATCACTCAAGGGGTTCGCTCTTCCTGGAAATGCTGACAGCTGAGAAGTTTGCCTCCCACAGCTGTGTGGAAGGTTTTGTGAGGAGGTTAGGTTAGCACGAGGGCTTAGCCCCCAAAGTGCTGTTCCCTAAGCCTTGTACAGGAAAAGGAAATTTTCTGGTTCTGGATTGGGGGATGACTGCTGGCTTGTTCCCTTGCAGAAGGGCTGCTGAGCTGGAGCAGTGCCTCTCACACAAGTCACTGGGAGGCTTGTTAAAATGTGGATTCTGAGTCAGTGCCTTGGGGTGGGGCTGAGATTTGGCATTTATGACAAGCTCCAGGCATTGGAGAGGCAGCTGCTCCACAGCCCCAGGACGGGGCTAGGACTCCAGGATCACACCTGTGAACCATCTATGTGGTTCCTGCCATGGGGAAAATTCAAGTGTGTGTGGAGGCTTGACTGTGGTTTCTGACCTGCTTGAGATCTCTGACCCTATGTCTGAAGCTCTGTTCAAAATCACAAGTATCTATGGAATGCCTAGCAAGTACCAGGCACTGGGCTAAGGTTACCTCACCCAGATTGCTTGCTTCTCTTAAGACTCACTGTGCCATTCCACACCACGCTCAAGCAATCAATCCCAAACTCTCCCACTCACTCCGAGGAACAAGGGTTCACACTGGGAGATGAAGTGGGTGGTGGAATCAGGGAGGCCAGTTTGGGGAGCGGTACATCCCAGCTCTGTGAACTTGGCTGGTTACTCTGCCTTTTTTTTTTTTTTTTGGGACAGAGTTTCGCTCTTGTTACCCAGGCTGGAGTGCAATGGCGCGACCGGCTCACCGCAACCTCCGCCTCCTGGGTTCAGGCAATTCTCCTGTCTCAGCCTCCTGAGTAGCTGGGATTACAGGCACGCGCTACCATGCCCAGCTAATTTTTTGTATTTTTAGTAGAGACGGGGTTTCACCGTGTTGACCAGGATGGTCTCGATCTCTTGACCTAGTGATCCACCCGCCTCGGCCTCCCAAAGTGCTGGGATTACAGGCTTGAGCCACCGCGCCCGGCTACTCTGCCTTTTTATGTTTCCCTTTTCTCTTCTATAAAAAGGGCTTAATAACCCCCACCTCTCTGGGTTGCTGAAAGGATTAGCTCAGATGATGCACGCAAAGTTCTTAGCCCTGGGCTGATAAGCATAGCTGTTATGATTCATATTTAGGTTTTGTTTCCTCCATCAGAACCTTCGATACTCTGTCCCTCTTTGCAGACACCTAGGCCAATTCTTGTGTGACTCTTTATGCTTGACTGTGTTACTATTTGGAAATTATTCTTACCATTTGGAAGATATTTGGAAACCTCAGTACTGTCAACAGCACCGTTAAAAGCAGTTCCAAATGGTTACCACACAAGAGGAGTGCCCCACAGCACCTGTGTGTGCGTTGAGGAGGGGATTCTTGTGAGGAAGGAACCAGAGAGGAAAGGGCCAAACTGGCAGCCTCTTGCAGCCCTCTGCTTGCTGTGCCCGCTGCTCCTGCATTGGACGCTGAGCTGTGCGGCCAGCACTTCATTCCTAATAACACAGTGCCACAAGTTGTAAACCACTTACTTCAAAAACAAACTGGCCGTCCCTAGAGTGTCTCTATCATAGCACTACTTTCACTCACTTGCATTCCAAAGGGATTTTAGAAACATTATTTAACTTTTCATCATGGCATTTTTCAACCATACACAAAAGTAGAGAGAATAGTGTAAGGAACTCCAGCTTTCAGAGCTGTCCACATTGTAGCAGCAAAAGGGCTCTTAAGTGAAAGAGAAAGGTGTGGGATTGTACACCCCTGCCACTCGTGTGGGAGTGAATTGTACATATTCATGTCTTATTGGAAAAAAGGCTGAGAACTCTGGATCTTTCCTATTCATTTCCATTTGAATTTTTTTTTTTTTTCCTGGAGAATGGGGTAATGACCCTTACTTTGCAGGGATTGACTGAGCCTGAGAAATGGGCTGCTGGTCAGAGCCTCACAAATGGACATTCCTTCCCGGGCTTTGCCTGCCCCCTGTGCTCCTGGGCAGCAAAAGAGGAAGGAACAGGCACAAGCAGGAGGCTGCTGAGCTGGGAGCAAAGACCCAGTATCCACTCTGGCCCCTCCCACCACCCGCTGGCAGCCACCTGCCTGCTGAGGCCACCTGTCTCCTGCAGGGTGGATTGTGTCCTGCTTTGTAGAATGATAACTGCTGTAAAAATAAGCACCTTAAACAGCCAAGAGAAAGGGACAGTAATGTGACCTCGGGCTGTGTGTACCCCACAGGAAAGGGGTGTGTCTGTCATACTTGCCCTTGTGTCGATTTAGCTCTGAAGTGCAGGGAGACCATTTTCCCCACTCAGCAACAGCAGCCTGTGAAGTAATGGGAGGCAGTTCCTCCAGTGGGACGATTACCACTATCATTTCTATAATGCTTTCCTTCTGAGAGGCTGAAGTCACCACTTCCCAACCCTGATAGCCCCACACTGGCTCAGGCAGTAGGTGTTGTGGAAAGAGGATGGGATGTGGAATTAGAATGTCTCACTTTCAGTCCTGGCTCTGCTATGTAACTTGCTTGGTGGCCTTAGATAATCCCTGAGCCTCCATATTCTCCTCCTAAGAATGAGTATAATGACATTTTACTCCAGAATGACTCTAAAACTCATATACATATTATCAGTTTTGTTTTTGGACTGACTTTAGGCAAAACTGTGAAGCGGAAGTGTCAATTTAGCATTTTCTACTTTCTCAGATTCCCCCTTTTTCCCAAGTCCCCCCTTTCCATTCACCCTTGAAGCACCCAATAATGTCAGGCAGCCAGTCAAGAAAACGACCTGTAAAACCAATATACATTAAAAGGCTAGTAGTTTAATCTCAATAGATAAAAGTGTCTGCATTTATCAAGTGCTCACTAAGTGCCTGGCACTGAACATATTTTTTGTAGTTTTCCCAAAGCATCTTGAGGTATGTAACTATTATCTTCATTTTGCATATGAGGAAACTGATCTGGAAGTTAGACACTTGCTAGGAATTGCACAGCTAATTTGCAAAATCTGGGATTCAAATGCAGATGTGTGTGATCCTAAAAGCAGTGCTATTTGTTTATTTAATCTTTTTGAGGCACTGAACCCTAGTGATTAAGAGCACAAAGTCTGAGCCAGGTGGCCTGGGTTCAGAGCTTAACTCCTTTACATGTTGCTATGTGACCTGGGCAAGGACCATGTCCTCACCTGTAAAAGAGGAAAAGAACAGAGCTACCTCACAGGATTATTGTCAAAATCAAATGAGTTAATGTACATAGGGCTCTTAGAACAGTGCCAGACACATAGTAAGCACTATGCAGATTATAAAACAAAATAAAAGCAATTAGTGATCATCAGAAAAAAGTCAGTTTACAATAACGTGAAAGAAAAGGTACATCCTTTTGTGCTCACCAGTCAGTTTGACTTCTCAAACAGTTTGATGGGAGGAAATTCCTCCAGACACTTGAACATAATCCCACACAAATGCACACAATTACAGAAGTCTGTTATTTTCACACGAAAAGGGAAACTTGTATTTTCATTTAACATTTCACAGCCATCTTTCTGTCAATACGTATGGAATCATCTCATTCTTATCAGCTGCAGAGTGCATGCCAAGTATAGATGTGCTATAATTAAATCATATATCTACAGATTTTCTGTAAATGATGCGACCATGAGCATTTCAGGATGTTTATCTTCGTATGTACAGGAGAGTGAACTCCTGGAAGGCTGACTTTGCTCTTAGAGATTGAATTAGTACATCCAAGCAAGTCAGATTTTTCTGTCAGTCTGGCTCCTTCTGTATGGGGGTGCTGGTGAAACATACATGCTTCATGTTCCCTGCATTTCCCTCAACCACCTGCATTCCTCCTGCAGTGGAACAAGGTGGCACAGCTCATCATCACCCATCCACCCCCAACCCCGGGGCAGCCCAAAGCATCTAAACTGAGCCCTTTCCGGTCATAACTCAAGAAAGCAGTCAGGTGGCCATTGCCACTAGATTTTACATACATTTGTTTCCTCTCTCTTCATTTCCATAATCAAGCTCCCTGCTTCCCTGCATCATCTCCCTCTCCTTTATTCTCTTTTATTTTCACGGGCATCACCAGCATCAACAGTCTGTTTCCAACATTTTTTTTTTTCTGAGATGTGGTTTTGCTCTTGTTGGCTAGGCTGGAGTGCAATGGTGCGATCTCAGCTCACTGCAACTTCCACCTCCCAGGTTCAAGCAATTGTTCTGCCTCAGCCTCCTGAGTGGCTGGGACTACAGGCACATGCCACTACACCTGGCTAATTTTTGTATTTTTTTAGTATACTTGCTGCCAAATAGAGCACTAATATTTATATTTTTAGTAGAGATGGGTTTCACTATGTTGACCAGGCTGGTCTCAAACCCCTGACCTCAGGTGATCCACCGGCCTCAGCCTCCCAAAGTGCTGGTATTACAGGTGTGAGCCATCCAGCCTCGCCCCCAGCACTTTTAGTCTCTCCCTTCTCTGGGTTCCCACAGCACTGGAAGCTCTGCTGCAGCCCATCCATCCCTCCCTCCAGATCCATGCCATGCTCCCTGCTAGGATGAAAGTCCTGGTAATGTGATCACCTTCATCACTCAGGGCTAGTGATGCTTTCCATATGGTAGACGCTCAATGAATTTTTAAAACTTTGTTTATATTTTTGAAATATGTTTTGAATTTATTTTTAAGTAACATTTTACGTTATGAAAATAATATATGCTGGCCAGGCACAGAGGCTCATGCCTGTAATCCCAGCACTTTGGAGATCAAGGTGAGCAGATCATCTGAGGTCAGGAGTTTGAAAGCAGCCTGGCCAACATGTTGAAACCCCGTCTCTACTAAAAATACAAAAAAAAAAACTTAGCCAGGCATGGTGCCATGTACCTGTAATTCCAGCTACTCAGGAGGCTGAGGCAGGAGAATCGCTTGAACCCAGAAGATGGAGGCTGCAGAGAGCTTTGACAGCTCCACTGTACTCTAGCCTAAGTGACAGAGTGAGACTCTAAAAAATAAATTAAAAAAATTTTAAATACAAACATATATATGTTTATACACACACACACAGACATTTACTGTAAGGAAAAACTGGAAAGGAAAGCTGTGTAAATAAGGAAATAAAATCATCTGGAATTCCTATCCAGAGACATTTTGGTGTATTTCTTTCCAATTGTTGAATTAAGAAGCTAATTGATGAAAAAAAAAAGCTAGTAATTAGACTGAGGAAGTAAATGGGAAACAGGATCCAGAGTTTGGTGATAAGAGTAAGTGCTGAAATGGGTGATTTAAATATAGACAATCAGGTTGAGGTGTGCTTTGCACAGAAAATGAGCCTGTGTTGTCAAGAACTTCATCTTTTTTTCACTCTCTCATTATTTATTCTATAGTATTTACTGAGGATCAGTAAGCCATAGTCCTCAGACAATGATTTCTCTGGCCAATGTGGTAGCGAGTATGCAGCTATCACAAAGGTGTTCTGGAAGCTGAGTTGACTTCCCTGCCTAGTAGACTGGGCACCAAGTTCATGACTAGCTCTTCAGGGTAAGGCTTCTGAAAATAATTGCAGAATTTTGCCTTTCTGGTCCATATCAGAGTGGCCAGCTCTTTGTATCAGTAGTTATGATATATTAACTTCAGGGAATTCTCAATCTTTCTTTCTGGGATTGTTCAAGTTCAGCTTTTCTGATTGGTCTTCCTCGGCGATAGCTTAAGCATCTGTTATTCCTTACCTGTTACTGTTAAGACTTGGCAAAGCAAGAACTTTAGGGATTGTTCTTTGTCAAAATGCATTTCATCTAATGCCTACCTTAGCTGCCTGTTACCTAGTGCTGTTATGGGATGGGACTCAAGCAATGACGGTGGCAGGAAGTAATCCACTCCAGGTTGAGTGCTCCCTGACAGGCGTCTTGTGCTGCTCAGAAGTCATTGTTATGTTGTCCTTTCACGTGTCTCTTTTGCAAAGCAGCTCAGGGTTTCCATATTTAAAAGTTTAAGTGTGGTTGGGCTTGATGGTTCACTCCTGTAATCCCAGCACTTTGGGAGACTAAGGCAAGTGGTTCATTTCAGGAGTTCAAGACCAGCCTGGCCAACCTGGTGAAACCTCTTCTTTACTGAAAGTACAAAAATTGGCCTGGCATTGTGGCACATGCCTATAATCCCAGCTACTTGGGAGGCTGAGGCAGGAGAATCGCTTGAGCGCCGGAAGCAGAGGTTACAGTGAGCTGAGATTACGCCACTGTACTCCAGCCTGGGTGACAGAGGGAGACTCCATCTCAAAAAAATAAATAAAAATAAAATAAAAGTTTAAGTGAAGGCTGGTTGTGGACCTGAAGAAATTTGATTTCTAAAATTGTTTATAGTATGACCAACATCCAGGAGATTATATTTATTTAGCCTATGGGGAGCTTTATGATTAATATAAAGGTGAAAGGCCAAAGGAGTTCATTCATTCAATAAGTACTGAGTTCCAGGCCCCAAACTAAGAACAAAACAAAGACAAAACCAGATATAGATCTTAGAGTCTATAGAGCAACAGGTATTCAACAGCAATAACAGAAATGAATAATTACCAACTGTGACAAATTCCAAGAAGGAGAGGGTGCTGTAAGACACATATAACCAGGGAACCTGACCTATGCTGGGTGTCAGGGAAGGTTTCCTAGGGAATAGAACATCTGAGCTGCAATTGGTTATTTAGTTTGTGGTACCTGAGTCTTCTCACTAGTAAAATAGGGATACTCCCCTCTTAGAGTCACAGAGACACTAGAGGAAGTGTGGTCATGGACAAGAATGAGCTTTGAGAAATGCTCAGTGTGCCTGAAACTGAGTATGTCCCTCCAGCCAAAGGGAGCTGTTCTCTGGCTTTGACCTCTGTCGTCAAGCCAGGCAATTACTCAGGCACTCCAACTGAAGACCTTTGATCTTTCTCCTCCACTCTGCCAAGCAGCAGGTGTCAGACAGACCTGGGGTTAGCTTTGGTTCTGCCACTTAAATCTCATTTGAACTTGAGTAAGTTTCTTAATTGGTAAACCCACTTTTCTCATTTGTGAAATGGGGGCAACAATAGTATCAGCTCATTACTTAAAGCTTGTAAAGCACTTAGCATAGTAGTTGGCATGTAGTTACTTCTAAAGCAGGTATAGCTAATGTTATCGTAATTGTTATTGCTAATTATTACCTTTTTTTTCTTTTTTTTTTTTTTTTTTGAAACGCAGTCTCATTCTGTTGCCCAGGCTGGAGTGCAGTGGTGCGACCTTGGCTTACCACAACATCCACCTCCTGGGTTCAGGTGATTCTCCTGCCTCAGCCTCCTGAGTAGTGGGGACTACAGGCACCTGCCACCATGCCCAGCTAATTTTTTGTATTTTTAGTAGAAACGGGGTTTCACCATGTTGGCCAGCTGTTCTCTAACTCCTGACCTCAAGTGATGCACCCACCTTGGCCTCCCAAAGTTCAGGGATTACAGGTATGAGCCACTGCGCCCAGCCTAACTTTTTTTTTTTTTGTAATGGGGGCTCGGTGTATTGCCCAGGCTGGAGTGCAGTGGCTATGAACAGCCACAATCATAGGATCATAGGACACTACAGCCTCAAGTTCCTGGCTCAAGTTATCCTCTGCCTCAGCCTCCCGAGTAGCTGATACTACAGGCATGCGCCACAGTGCCTGGAGCTAATTAATAACTCTTGCCAATTATTTCTTTGTAATAACTTTGGCTTTTTACTTCTATTCCCACCAGCCTAGAGAAAGCCCCTGTCATTTGGTAAGAATTTATTCCATAGAAGCCTTCTGATCAGTGCCCCCACTGTGGCTCTCACTTCTCTAACTCATTCTGCTTGCGTCCTAAAATAACAGTGTTTTTCATATATCACCTCTTTTAATATTATCATTGAAAAAGTGTTTGAAGCTCATAGCACAAAGAGCTAAACTTCTTAATATGGAAAGAGGCCCTAGAATATTGATATGAAAAAGACCTACAAATGTGTAGCAAAACAGAAATACAAATGCCAAAAAAGAAAAAAAAACAAATGGCTACTAAACATGAAAAGATAAGCAGCCTCACTTATTATAAAAGAAATGTAAATGAAAATGACACTAAAATTTATAGTTTCCTTATCAAGTTGACAAAAATTAAAGGTGTTACTAATAATACCTTCTGGCCAAGCTGTGGGGGAAACAGGCATTTTTTTACATTGCTGGGGAGCAGAAATTGGCACAATCCTTACAGAAGGCAATTGGCATTATTTATCAAAATTACAGAGGCATATACCCTCTGACTAAGCAATTTTACCTCTGGAAATTGATTTTACAGAATACTCACATTTTTTATTCATTGCAATATGATTTGTAATAAGAAAGGATTGGAAACAAGCTAAATGCCCAGTAAATTATGGTTCCTCTCTTCAAAGAAATGCTATGTAAAAAAGAATAGAGTTGCTCTGTACTAATACAGGAAAATCTCCAAGATATATTAAGTGGTTTTTAAAAAGTAAAGTATAGAACAGTGGGTATAGTATGTTACTTTTTGGGTAGGGATGGGATAATAACACATGCATGCACACAGACATATACAGAAGCTCTGGTTGGCACACACGATAGCAGTACTCATCTCTAGTGGGAGGGGTCTGGGCAGATGGGAGACAGAAGTAAAAGGGGAACTTTTCACTGGACACCTTATCTAGGTTTAACTTGTGAACCATATTGCAATGTTCTGTGAATACTACCTAGTCAAAAAATTATATTTATTCCCACTATTAAACCATTAACATATTGAGCATCTACTGTGTGCTAGACCCAGGAGATACAAATGTGAATATGGTTGTGGTTTCCTGGAAAGATTCACTGAACTTAAAATACCCATGGCTATAATCCCAGCACTTTGGGAGGCCGAGGCAGGTGGATCACTTGAGGTCAGGAGCTTGAGACCAGCCTGGCAAACATGATGAAACCCTGTCTCTACTAAAAATACAAAAATCAGCTGGGCGTGCTGGCACGTGCCTGTAATCCTAGCTACTTGGGGGGCTAAGGCAGGAGAATCACTTGAACCTGGGAGGTGGAGGTTGCAGTGAACTGAGATTGCGCCATTGCAATCCAGCCTGGGCAAGGAAACGAGACTCTGTCTCAAAAACAAAAACAAAAACCAAAAAAACCCACTTGATTCAAAGTCGGATTCTGCTTCTCACTAGCTATGCATCTTGGCACACAGGCATGCAACAAGTATTTATCAAATGAATTTATGGTTGAAGTCACTTAACGTTTCTGAGACTGTTTCCTCCCACATAAGATGAGGATAGAGATGCCTCCTATCTCACAGTGACATTGTGAAGACAATGATAGATTGTGTCACCACATCTAGTGATAATTAATGAAACCTGTTATGTGCTAGGCACTTTCACATCCATTATTTCCTGGACTTCTCATGGGAACCCGTGATGTGGGCATATATTCACTTACTCATGAGGAAATGGAGGGACTGAGGGGAAGAATGGGTTGCCGAAGGTTTTCTTCTGGTCTTTCTTTATTGCTACTTCCCCCGTGATGCTCCGCACTAGAAACTCTGTAGGTTACGCAGGAGGTACTATATAGTAGGTACTCAGAGAACTTTGAAAATCAAGAAAAACTAATGTTTTTCCACTATTCTCAGTGACATCTCAGAGCAGCAGAAAATCAGTAGATGAATTTCGGATACTTCAATTTAGAAATATACTAGCTGGTCTGTTTGACATTCACTGCACTAAACACTTAGGGAAAATACAACAATGAAATATTCATGCTTCTAAGAAAGCAGGAAGGATAAAGACTAACCCACAAAAATACTCATAAGGGAAAGGTGAAGGTAGAAACTCAGTCTAAAGGATGCTGCACTTGGAATCTTGTATACTTACTAACAAGTGTTTCTCACAGGGAGTAAAATGATATACCCGATATGGTACAATTTTTAAAATGTTTTTCTTGGAGTAAAACATACAAGCAGATCATGCACAAATCAATTGATTTTTATAAACTAAAGGACAGGTGATTTTTATTAAATGACATGGATTAAGAAGTAGAATATTACCAGCACCTGGAAGCCACCTCTGGGATCCCTTTCTATCACAATCCATAGCTCAAGATAACCACTGTCTTCACTTTTAACATCATAGATATGCTTTGACTATATTTGAAATTTATGTAAATGGAATTATATAGTATGTACCCATTTGTGGCCAGCTTCTTTCACTCAATATTGTATTTGTAAGATTCACTCATTTTGAGTGTAAATGTAGTTCATTCATTCTTATTACCATGTTGTATGTTACACCTTTTATCTCTCTTCTGCTGATGGACATTTGGGTTGTTTTCCTTTGGGCTGTTATAAAGAGATACAGGCCAGGTGCAGTGGCTAACGCCTGTAATCCCAGCACTTTGGGAGGCTGAGACAGGCTGATCACGAGGTCAGGAGTTCAAGGCCAGCCTGACCCACATGGTGAAACCCAGTCTCTACTAAACATACAAAAATTAGCTGGGCGCGGTGGTGCAGGCCTGTAATCCCAGCCACTCAGGAGGCTGAGGCAGAATTGCTTGAATTTGAGAGGTGGAGATTGCAGTGAGCTGAAATGTTGCCACTGCACTCCAGCCTTGGCAACAGAGTGAGACTCCGTCTCAAACAACAACAACAAAAACAACAAAAAAGGATACATTATAAACATTTTTCAACATCTTTTGGTGAATATGTGCATATATCTCTGTTGGGTGCATACTTAGGGATGGAATCGCTGGGTTGCAGGATACATGTTAATTCAGCTTTCTAGATAATGCCAAACAGGTTTTTAAAGTGATTGTAAAAAGTTCACTTTGACTAGCAGTATGGTCAGGCCCTTTGATTGTAGTCATTCTGGATGGTATGAAGTTAGATTACACTGAAATTTCAATTTGCATTTCTGGTATGTATAATAAATTGAGAACTTGCCCATATGTTTATCGACTTTTTTGAAAAATAACTGTTTGTCCTCTCTTCAGAAATGCCAGTGAAAACATTCTGCCTGTTTTTAATTGGATTTTTCTCCTTCTTGCTGATCCGTAGGTGTTCTTTATATATCTGTAAACAAACCTTTTTTTGGATATATGTGTTGCAATTATGTTACTCTGTGGTTTGCCTTTTTGCTAATGTTGTCTTTTCACGAACAGAAGCTCTTAATTTTAATCTTGTCTAATGATCGGTTTTTTCTTTGTATTAGTACCACATGTGTTTAAGACATTGTTTACCCCAAGATAATGAAGATTTTTTGGGACATTTTCTTTGGATCGTGTTATTGTTTTACTTTTTACCTTTAAAATCCATCTGGAATTGATTGGGGATGGGAGAGTCAGTTGATCCAGCACCATTTACTGGAAAAACAGAACCAATCTGACTCCCAATAGAGCACAACAGCACCTGCCATAAATCAAGTGACCACATATTGTAAATGTTTTTGGACTTTATTCCATTGGTCAGTTTGTCTATCCTTCTACTATTTCTATGGCTTTATAATGGGTCTTGATATATGATAGTGTAAGTCTTTTCTAGTGGGCTCCAGTTTTTCACCCCATCAAACCACCTAGTGCTGAAGTGCCACCTCCAGCTCGCGCTTTGCTTTCAATACGTCGGTGCGAGTGCGATTGATTTGCCGGTTCCCCGTGGCTGGTTCGTTTGTAGTTACCTGGGTCTTTGTCCCGTCAAAGCCCTTCACACCGAAAGCCAGCCAGGTGTCTGCAGACGAGCAAAGCAGACCTGCTGGGTAATTAAATAACGCGGGGAAGGGGGAGGAGTGGATTAGACGAGGTTGTCTCCGGAGAGAGCTTCAGAAAGGAAGTGATCGAGCTATACTTGAGGACTGGCTCCTCGGAGAGATACGAAGAGAGCTAAACTCTAAAATCCGGGCAGAGGAGGCCAGGCGAGGTCGCCGAATGTAAATGTCTCGGGGGGTTCCGCTAGGCAGCACGAATCGGCTCGCCGGGGTGTGGCCGCGGAACCGCAAATCACCAGTTGAGGGCCGGAGTGCCCGCCACGGGCTCAGAGTTGCGCCTGCTGCTGCCCGGGCCGGGGCCGGGGCCGAAGCTGCGAGGCGCACGGGCTAGCAGGGCGCGGGCTTCTCGGCGGGTACGCCCCGCGAACCATGAGCGGCCCCAGCTCCCGGAGCAGCCGCAGCGCCGGCAGTGCGAGGCAGGCCGCGCGGCGCCTTTGAGCCCCCGCCGGAGATCCGGAGAGCCCAAGCGCCCAGCGCCGAGCCCGGAGGTGAGTCTCCGCCGCGCGCCCAGCGTCCTTGGGGTGCTGTTCCTCCCGGGGCGTCTGAACTTCCCCCACACCGGTGAGGACGCACAGGGAAGTTTGTTGGAGAAAGTTAGACTCTGGGGAAAGTAGAGCCGGCAGTTGTTGGTCCCTTCCCTCCCCCTCAGCGGATCTGGCGTTGGAGGCGGGGGTGGCTGAAGTGGGGTCTGGGGCTTGCCCTCTCCCGGCCCTCCGAGCGCCCTGGGACTCCGGGGACGCGGCCCACGGCGGGGAGCGCTCAGCGACTGGCGGCCAGGCGTCTCTGCTCGGTGGCACTCGAGCGGCATCTTCCCTGGCGCTGGCCACGCCCGACCCCTGCCCGTCCGGGCTGCTCGGCCGGCCACCCAGCCCAGTCCACTCCCGCCCAGCGTCTCTCTGCGGAATCCGGCCGGAGTCGGGGAGATGCCAGGGCTCAGAGCGCTCCGCAGGAAGCCCAAGGCTCGGGGGAGGGGAGTTCCTCCGCTAATCCCTTGGGAAGTTTGCAAAGAAAGCGAAGGAGCCTGCCCTGTAACTGTTGACAACGTCTCCCTCCCTCTCTCCCTTTGTTGAGAAAGAATGAATAGTCGGTTGTGTAGCTCCCTCCGCGTCGCGGTGGGGAGAGGGGAGGGAAGGCGAAAGGAGGGACGGTGGGCGCGATTTGGGAAGGAGATTCGGCAATATCGCACAGCCGATCCCTCCTTACCCACTTAGGCCGCTGAGGGCGCCACCGCTTTAAAACAGTGTGATCAGGTGTAGACACTCGTCGGGGAGGAGGTCGAGCGGACTCCGAAGCATCTGGCAAGGCGGCATGTTCCTTGGGGCGGTGGGTCGGGTCATGGTTGGAGTTATGGGGGTGAAGAACTCGTGTTGGCGTTAAGTCGCTTGAAGCAAGGTGCAAACGAGGAAAAACCATTCGCCTAACCTCATGTCTGTTTTCGCTTAAAGCTGTTGACTGAGAGGAAAAATAGAGCCGTGCGTTCAGATTCTTTTAAACCTTGACTTTATCTCCCAAGGCTACACAGACCTCCCCATGGAAAGTACATTGGCCGAGGGAAGGTCAGTTTGGGAGCTGATAGCCTCCCTTGTGTTGCCTGGGACTGAGTTGAGATCCTGGGGGGTAGGGGAGACCTTAGTGCTGGGGTGGGTCCCAGCTGAACAAAGGTCCAAGTGGGAAGGGGCTATCCGGGTAACAACGGGGAAGCCCGCAGGCAAAGCGCTTGGGTATTGAGGGTAAAGACCTTGCCAAGCTGGGGCTCCCATGCCGCCCCAGCTCCAGCTTTCTCTAAACTGCTGCTGTGAAGGCTGACATTTCTAGGATGGCTAACCAAGGTCTCAGTCTCCTGTTCATATAGAAAGAACTGCTTGTCAAATGCATGCTAATCTTAAGAACCTTATCGGGTAAATCCTGTAACTGTGTTGCTCTAATTACAATCCATGGAAGAATTATTCATACTTGAATCATTTGGCCAGACTTCATAAGTTTACTTCAAAAATAAAGGGATACTCTTAATTCCTAAACCCAAGCAAAACTTCATTTTAAGTGAATAAGCCAATTGAATATATATGGTTGTTCCATATCCTCTCCCTGGCTGGCTCTCCAGAGAAGATACAAAACTACAGATCCAAGTTGTAAATTCTCTTCATGGGGCAGTCAAGACGGTTACATTTCCAAAGTTTGAAATATAATGAAAGGTTTTTAAAGCCAAGCCCACATCAGATAACCATTATGAGTTTAACTTGAAAATATCCCATTTCAGAAACAAGAGTAAAATCCAAACAAGTGGGCTGCTTATCTCTGCCTCAGCTTGCAAGATCATCACTTTCTTTGAGACATCATTGTAAAACAAGTGACTTGGGCCTCAGTTTCACAAGCATTTCAAAGCCCAAAGACTGACCAGGCCCAGGGAGCCAGCACATATGGTAGAGTTTGTCAGGCTTGCTCTTGTTCCTGATGTGTACATGGGTCTCAGACTGTCATACCAAGATGCAGTCTTTGACCTTTGTATAATATTTCAAAATCTGGCATTAGACTGAGCCAGGATGTTGTGTCTGTTTTCCTGCACAGTAGAGAGAGGTCAGATGCTCAGAGTCTCACCTGGGCTTTTTTCTAAAGACTTCATGTAGGCTCACTTGGTATGCCTGTGTGTGTGTCTGTATCCATGTCCTGCTTGACTTGGTGTCTTTGCATCTATTGTTCTAGGTTAAAACATTTCCCTCCCCATCCTTCCCAGTTGCAGTCTTCATTTGTGAACTCTCAGTGACTCCTTTGCTAAGTCTCAGTATGACAGAGATACAGTGACTCTTATCTGACAAGACAGACCTGGCCCTTGCCCTGCTTAGAGGGGACCTACTGTTTACTAAGTGCTTGCTGTATTTCAAGAACTTGTATACACAGTCACTTTTAATTTTTACAACAATCTTATGAAATAGCTGTTAAGTCATTTTTAAAGTAAGAAACTGTCAGAGAGAGGCCAGATGTGGTGGCTCATGCCTGTAATCCCAGCATTTTGGGTTGCTCAGGTGGGCATATCACGAGGTCAGAAGATGGAGACCAGCCTGGCTAACATAGTGAAACCCCATCTCTACTGAAAAATACAAAAAATTAGCTAGGTGGTGCACGCCTGTAGTCCCAGCTACTTGAAAGGCTGAGGCAGGAAAATCGCTTGAACCCAGGAGGCGGAGGTTGCAATGAGCCAAGATGGCACCACTGCACTCCAGCCTGGGCGACAGAGCGAGTCCCAAGCCATATAACTAGTAAGTCAGTGGCAGAATAGGGATTTGAACCTGTAAATGTCTGCTTCCAAAGCCTAGGTTCTAAGTCATACCATTTTATTTATTTGTTTATTTTATTTTTGTTGTTGTTGTTGTTGTTGTATGAGTATTTTAATTTACACAATTATTATATCTGAATACAATTGTGGGGATAACTTTTCTACTGTTCTTCCATTGCAATTCTTCAGAATACCAAATGCAGTTTTTAAAAAAATACTTCAACCATTTTATTTTTTAAAAATCAAGTGGTACAGCCAGGTGCAGTGGCTCACGCCTATAATCCCAGCACTTTGGGAGGCCGAGGTGCGTGGATCATGAGGTCAGGAGTTCAAGACTAGCCTGGCCATATAGTGAAACTCTGTCTTCACTAAAAATAAGCTGGGCATGGTGGCACACGCCTGTAGTCCCAGCTACTCAGGAGGCTGAGGCAGGAGAATCACTTGAACCTGGGATGTGGAGGTTGTGGTGGGCCAAGATCGTGCCACTGCACTCCAGCTTGGGCAACAAAGTGAGACTCTATCTCAAAAACAAAAACAAAAACAAGTGGTACATAGGAAGTATATAATGACTAGGGACTTTGAGACAGAAATGTTTCCAAGTGGAGAAAACATGGGAGCCAGAGGCTGGAGTCTTGGGTTTAGTCTCCATGGTGCTGTCGTTCCAAGTACTTGTTCATACAGCAAGACCTTTGCATTTGTTGGATCCCCTGCCTGGAACTCCCTTCAGACCTTTTCTTGACTGGTTCCTTCTCTTCCCTTTTTTCAGGTCGAATGTTGTTGTTACCTCTTCAGAGAGGCCTTCCCAGTCCACCCTAATGTAACGTAGCCCATATCATCTTTTGTTAGTTCATCCTGTTTTATATTCTTTAGCCTGCTTACAACTTGATTGTTACCTCATTTATTTTCTTGTTTGTATAGGTTGGATTCCTCCATAAGAGCAGGACCTTGTCTAATTTATAATATCCTCAGCCTAGGTACACCATGAGCCCTCAGAATATAAATTGAATGAATAAACATTTATTTCCCTTATCTAGAAAAATGAACTGGAAATTACCAGGACCTATGGTCATTACTTATTGTCTGCTTCCTCCAGAGTATTATTAACTTCATGAGGACAGACACCTTCCATCTTGCATAATGCTGGCCCCAACACCTAACACCGTACCAGCCATAAAAGAGGCCCTCCATGAGTGTATGTGTTGAAGAATGAATGTTTCTACTGATTGAATGATACCTCCTCATCATCATTGAATTCTGTTTCTCAGGTAAACAATTCTGACTGTATTGCTGTGTACCAAAGAGACTCACAAATCCAGAGGTTCTCAATCCTGGCTTCCCATTGGACAATACTGGAGACTGATGCCAGTGTCCCACCCACAGAGATTCTCATTTCATTGTTCTGGGCTGAGGCTTGGGCATCAGGATTTTAAGAGCTTCCCAGAGGATTCTTATGTGCAGCCAGGTTGAGAACCAATGACTTATTTTGTTATGCTAGAACTCATTCCTTGCTTTGGTCCTTTTAGGCTTGAAGAAGCTGTGGTGAGAGAGGGCAGGGATGTAATTCACGGATATTGTATGATTCCTGACAGTTTAAGAGGTACTTTCACAGCTGTTATCATATCTGATAATAACAAGCTAAGGAATTTACTCTCTGGTTTAAATATTCCCTTTATGTTGATGACTCCTAAAAATCTCCATCTGCCTTCACACCTAATTGTGCATACCAGTATTTAACCTCCTCCTAGATCAAACTATTTGCTGGTACCTCACCTGCAGCAGCTCCAATGGTGTGCGTGGTTCCTGCAGGGGTCTCCTTCTCAAACTACTCGGCGTTTTACAGCATCACACCACCTCCCGTGGCTGGAGGCTCCTTCGTTCCAGCCAGATGCCTCGAGCTCTGATGTCTCTTCACTCTCTCCTTCCTCTCCCTTCACCCAGCTGCTGCCCCAGGTCAGACTCCCTCATTGTTCCTCCATGGGTTGTCACCATCAGCCTCAGTGACCTCCCTGCCTCCTTTTTCTCTCCCCTCCAGAACAACCAGAGTCACTTACCTGGGTACAGACTGGGTCATGTCCTTCCCTTCCAGATCTTCCCTAGCACTTACAATCAAGTCCAGACACCTCAGCAGGGCCTTCAGGACTCTGTGGTCTGGTCCTAACCTGACCTGCTTCTGGGAAATGCTTCGGGGCCTCACTGGAGCCACAGCACACAACTTGGAGTGCCCTGAGCCTGTGGGGACCTTCCATGCCTTTAGGCATCTGCCGTTGTAGCATCCTCTCGGGAGGCTTTTCCCCACGTGTTAACTTCAAAATGCCTTGTCTCTATTGTTGCCCTCTCTGAGACTCCTCAAGTGTTTTGTCAGAATTGTTCCTTCCAGCATAAGAGTTTCTGTTTATGAATTATTCTCTTAAGTTCATGGTCAGGTACAGGGGCTTAAGCATTTTGTTTCTCCAGGCATCTTCTATGAAGTAGGCCCTTAAATGTTGAACTGAAGGTAGGAAGGGGAAGTATTAACATCCCTTGTTATTGGAGAACAAATTGAGGTGTTGGTAACCTGAAGGGCATTTTAGAACACTTTAGGGCAGTCTTGAAGTCCAGATAGATTTTGGAGAAGCAGAGAGGAAACAGGCTGCCAAAGGCACTGGTGTTAGGGCGACTTTTGCCCATCATGCTATCTTGGAAATAGATTTGATCAACAATGTGGCCCTATGCGCATGAAGAAGTTCTGTAGGGTGCTGCAGGCCTCCCCATGAGGTTCTTTAAAATGATCCAGGCCTGTCTGTGAAGAAGGAAGGTGCTGATAGCTCAACAGGCGAGAATTCACAAGGGGTGTGTATGTGTGTGTGGTGGAAGAATCCTATTTGGTTTACGTCACTTGTGTTCAGGCAGGGGGCCTAGGGAGTTTGGTTTCCTTTCTAATACGGATGGTTGGCATTGAGCAAGTGCTGACAGTGTGCCAGGTACTGGCCAGAGCTGGGAGGGGCTGCACGGGACTCTGTCCCATTGTTCTGCACCCACTGTGAGCAGGCCTTCTGTGTGGTCCCAGTTAGACATGGAGCAGGCAAGCTCCAGAATTACTGGATTTGACAAAGAACTGAGGACAAGGTTAGGATTCTGTACCTTCAGCAAAGATGCTTCTTCCACCTGACGCCCCCACCTCTGTGCTTCTCCCTGTCTTGTGTGGAAGCAATGGAACATGTGTGTTTTGTTGCATACACACATACAAACACGTGTTTTCTTTATACACTCCAACATCATTGTCTCGGTTCCACTAATAACAGCTTGTGGAGGGCTGCATTCTTGGTTGTCCTCAAGCCGTGTCCCAAGTCCGCAGTTCCTTTGTAGAACCGACTTTGCAGTAGTGCTATTAAGAGATAATTTTCACTCAAAGCTCTTCCCCAAATAATGCAGCGGAAAGGTGGTCTGTGATGAAAGAGGGCTGCAGGACTGGAGAACACACTAAGAGGCAGCTCTCCTCACCAGTCTGGGGGAAGGGCTGTGTGTTGGGCTTGGCCACCCTGCAGTGCTGTCCAAAGCAGCCAGAGTCTGGTATCATGACTAGTGTAGGACAGATTCTGGAGCCTGTGTCTCCAGGGGCCAGCCCTCTTTTGTTTTGCCTCCTATTTCTTTTCCTCTGTACATTGGCCTTAAAAATGTCTTATATAATTTGTCTTAGGCCAAAACTATAGTTTGCTTTGGAGCTAGAGGCACTGACTCTGCTCAAGGTAAACATTTCACCTTGTGGTCCTAGCTAGGAGCAAGTATCAGGTCCACTTCTGCACACAGCCTCATGTGCCATTCTCTTTTCCCTTTCCATGCTCCCTTCGCCCCCCACCCTCACCACTTTTTTTTCTTCTTCCCTTTTCCTGTCTATTCTTCCCTGACTGTACAGGCACCCATGGGCATTGCCTAACCCTGCTGGTGGCAGGCAGATCCTGACCCCTCTGGGAGCTGTGTACATGCAGCCCCCTCCCTAGCGGCATTCCTTTGCAGCTGAGCCCACTGGTATATGGCAGAATGGCCCTCCTCCTGACCCCTGACCCTAGCCCATGTTCACTAATTAGAGTACGTTGATTTACTTATAAACACTGGGTCTTGGCCAGAAAAATTCTGTCCCATTGTCCTGGGTAGCACAACTGAGGACTGGTCTGGCACCGAAGGCAATTCTAGCAGCTCAAGAATTCCAATAATTTCCACCCGTTCTTCTCATTTACAGGGTGGTGGAAATATGTGAGCTAATTATCTAACAGTTTATAATATTTTCTTTCATGTACTTATTACTGCAACTGTGAGTCCTCCCTTAATTATCTTTTTTTTTGCTAGTTGTGTTTTTTCCATCAGTAATCTGAAATAATAAAATGGCTTATATGCCACTAACAACTCTGAAAGTATTCACCCTCTTGGTTTTGCTGCCAACCCAGGAGAATTCCTATGTAGGATCATTTCAGGAGGAATATAAGTAAACTTCCCGTTCTTATTAGACTCCACTAGTGATGCCATTAAATGGTGATCTGTTAATGGTCTGTGAATATTTCATTTTATGTGGCATATTTCCATTTCCTTTTGTAAGAAGGAAGTCAGTTCTTGTGACTCTCTTAGATTTATACCTTCACTATTTTCTTTCCCCCTTAGAATTGAGAATTATGGCCGCAGGAAAATTTGCAAGCCTTCCCAGAAACATGCCGGTGAATCACCAGTTCCCCCTGGCCTCGTCCATGGACCTTCTGAGCAGCAAGTCCCCTCTCACTGAGCATCGCACAGATGCCTATCAAGACGTGTCTATACACAGCACCCTTCCACGGAAGAAGAAAGGTCCTCCTCCCATAAGGTCCTGTGATGACTTCAGTCACATGGGCACCCTCCCCCATTCCAAATCCCCACGGCAGAACTCGCCTCTGACGCAGGACGGCGCCCAGGAGAGCCCACGTCAGGACCGGCAAGGCGAAACCTTCACCTTCAGGTAACTTCTGTAATTTCACAAGTGAAGATGATTTGTCTTAAAGGGATTTTTTAAAAGTTTGTGTTAGGAAAAACGTCAAACATACACAAAGTTGAATGAATAATTTAATTACTCCCTTGAGCCAGTCACCTGGCTCCAATAGTTCCCAGCCCAGGGCCAGTTCTGTTTTGTCTGTACTCCCACCTACTTCCCTCCTCTGGTATTATTTTGAAGCAAATCTCAGATTTCATGTTATTTGATCTGTAAATATTTTGGTCTGTTCCTTTCACAGATACGGACTTTTATTTTGAAAACTATATAACCACAATATAAAAAACTGTAACACCTAAATAAAAATTAACCACTTCTTAACATTATATAACATTTGAGGGTATTTTAAAATCCACCTTCCTCTGTCAAGTCCCTTAAAAGAAAGCCCAAGTATTTTTTTTAACAGATTGTGAACTATGTCCATCCACTTCTATAGAGATGCCATGATGTCTACAAATTGACCCCATATCTCCTTATATTTAGTTGTCAGCATGCTGAAATAAAATTTTATATGGATGTACCGTTAGTTCAGCTTCAGAACACTTGGACAAGAATTGATTTTTTCCCTCTCTGTGACAGACATCTGAGTAAATGAGCTTAATGGTTATAAATGCTTTTTCTCTGGGTTTGTAATGGGCCTGGCTGTGATTGGTTTCTGCCTGTGAGAGCTAGTTTGGAAACTGCACTCCTTTTCCTGTTGGGGAAGATCAGCAGCCTGTGATGCTATCTGGTAAAGAGTGGGACGGTTTCTTTTGTTATCTCTCTTTTTGTCCAATGTTGTTCTTTGATCTTAGCTCATTTATTTGTTCAATATCTATATATGGAGCACTTATATTAGAGTATGTTGATTTTATAAGCCCCAGGGCTTACCAGGAAAATTCTGCTCAGTCCTTCTGATTATCTTAACTGAAGGGCTGGTCCAGCATTGAAGACATTCTAGTGGCCAAATTATTGCAGCAATCTGTGCTTGCCCGTTTATAGGGGTGGTGGAAATATGTGAACTAACAGGCTAGCAGTGGAACATCTGAAGCAAATGTCTTCCCATAGCTTACGTTCTAGTGAGCAACTTAGGTAATACATACGAATAAATAGGACAATTGCAGATTATACCAAATGCTATAGAGGAAATGGAGTGACATGCTGGAGATTTATTGGAGGTAATACGTTTTTGGTGGGATGAACAGGTTTCTGAGATGGTATTTAAGCTAAGACTTGCATAAGGAGGGAAGGGCAACCATGGGCCTCCCAGGCTGTTGCAGGCATAGGGAAGGCAAGTGCAGAGAACTGGAGGTGAGAGTAAGTGTGGCACGTTTGAAAACCCCAAAATGAACTAGAATGGCCTGTGGCTGGAGTGTAGCACATTGAGAGGAGAACAGTGTCAGTGTTGGTACAAAGCTAAGGTGAACAAGAGTTCAGAATTATTTTCAGTTCCAGTTCCATAATTGTAATAGTACAAAAAATAAGTGGAGGCCCAGATAATCTCCATAGAAACCATTAGAGAGCCCTGAACTGCTTCTGACACCAGATTAGAACATTCCTTGGGGCATCCTGGGGGCTAGAAGGTCCTGGACCCACTCCACAAAATCTAGGTGGGTGAGCTCCCGGCTCAGAGAGCTAGCAGTCAGCCAGTGCTGGAATGGGTGAACATGGAGGTGCATATCTGTGCACAGGATTGTTAATATCGCATCATTGGCACTTAAGGGGCAAGAATGCAGGAGGGAGCAGCAAAGACAGGTAACTTCTGGCCTGCTAAAGATGAGCACAGATGCCAGGCTGCGTGATGTGGAGTCAGAACCAACTAGCTGGCTTATAGTGGACTGC
This sequence comes from Sapajus apella, assembly GCF_009761245.1. Lineage (NCBI taxonomy): Eukaryota > Metazoa > Chordata > Mammalia > Primates > Cebidae > Sapajus > Sapajus apella. Next base: position 6,907,089 of record NW_022437004.1, on the reverse strand, counting down.
GTTTCATTTATTAACTTGAAGTGCACTGAGTGAGGTGTCTACCATATACTAGACACAGACAGTTTCTAGACTTACTCCTTGATGTTCTGAGGCTCTGGCTAGGTGCCAACTCTTACAAAGGGAAACTCCACACACTAGGGGGGTGGGTGGGGAGGCGGTAGTAATGGAGTCACTCTTCCTATCTTGGGGAAGTTCCTGGTAAACACCCAAGGTCCAAGCTGTCAAGCTGCCAAGAGCTTAAAGCTTTTTGATTTGAAAACTGACTTGGACAGAAGTCATATTTCTGTAAAAGATGTTACCAGAGGGTGGGCGCAGGTCCTGAGTTTGAAGTCCAGGCTGTGGAAGACTTAAGCACTGCTGGTTTAAGGTTTGTTTATGATTGAGAGCTATATTAATCCAAATTCACATATTTTTTTCTTAACTGAAAATATCTTACTGTTAAAGATGAATACAGGAAGTAACAAATGTGTATCCCTCAAAAACTATGCTGAGTGGGAAGATGCATGGTTCTCTGTCAAAGGGTCATAAAGTCCTACCCCGCTCTGTTCTATTATTAATATATTTATTTTTCTAACACATTTTTTAAAACTCCTGAGGTGTTCCCAATTTTGAGGAGTTCAAAATACCTTACAAATTTTTTTGTTAAGTATTTCTAATAAGATTATAAACTGCCTAATTTCCTTTTTGAAATCAGCCATGATGTAAACAGAGTTTTTACACATGAAAAGCTAGGACCAAGCAGCCTGAATGAGAACCCAAGGCTCTAGAGAGGGAGGCTTGCCAAAGGTGCCGCAGCAGAAATACAGTGAGAGAAATAGAACTTCTCATTCAGCAATTTCAGTTGAAAGGAGCTGTGGAACATCAGCCATTCACAGCAGCTCAGTCACCTCTTTTTTTCTTTTCATAGTGAATTCAGGGGTTAATTTCAGTTGACAGTGACTTGCCCGGGTGTTAGCTCTGAAAACACTGCATCTCATCGTGTTGGTATTGGCCTGACGAATGTTGGCATGAAGATAGTGGGCCGCCTCGGATGTCTCCTGCAACCACTGTCTAGCTCTGTGGCCAGTTTAACTGACAGTCGCTCAGAGGGAGGCCCTCCAGATAAGCACCTCCTTGTCCTGTGAACTACTCTGTTGCAAGTTTGTGCTTTTCCAAAAAAAATAAGTTTAGCTTATTAGTCATTAAAAAGTCACCTTTATTATAATTGAACATTCATTGAACATCCATCCTGTGGGAGGCCCAACAAAGCAGAGGAAGTCTCCTCTTTGATCTTAAAACTTGCATGATTAAGTTGTCATATCTATGTGTGTCATTTCCTCCTGAATTATTAATTCCTACATTATTAATCATTATCCTAATATCATTTATACATTCTTAATTATCCTAATAATTATTAATTGTTGTCTGTCTCCTACATTTTGTAGTTTTCAGAGAGCTTACAAGATATGTGCATAAACTATCTGGTTTGAACGTTGCAACCCTGTATGAGAGATTTAGCAGATTTCGTTATGAACACTGTTATCGCCATCATTAGTATCATCATTTAGAGTTGAGGAAATGGATTCAGGGAAGTTGAGGCACCTAAGATCATACCCTAATGGATGACTGAGGTAGGATTAGAACCTAGAAAGTATTCTAAGGCCTTCCCCGGACAGTGTGTTCCATAGTCTCCCAAGAATGCTGGCACCAGCTGTGGCCATCGTCTGAGCTATCTTCTTGCACAGGGGTCAGTCCCCTGCCTGTATTCAGTGCCTTGGACACCTGCTTTGGGGAGAATGGAGCCTTACCTGTCAAGAGCCAGGCAGAAGGCACGCCTGGAAGGGGGAGTTGGTCTTCTCTTTTGGAGACTGTCTCTCTTGTCTTTGTTGTTGTCTTGGCTGCCCTCGGATGTCCTTGTGGTTTTGAAAGGTGGCCAAAGCCAGAAGCCAGGGAGCTCTTAAACCTGCTGCTTGATGTCACAGAAGGAGCCTTTGTTCTGAAAGTAGACCCAGGTTTCTCTGAGAGGTCTGCAGACAGGATTTTCTCTTGATATTCACATCATTCAGCTGATATCCCGTTGATTCATTTATATTCAAGGATGATTTTTTAAATTTATTCTTATTTTTCTATAAGTTATTGAAGTACAGGTGGTATTTGGTTGCATGAGTAAGTTCTTTAACAGTGACTTGTGAGATTTTGGTGCACCCATCACCCGAGCAGTATACACTACATCATATTTGTAGTCTTTGTCCCTCACTCCCCTCCCACTCTTCCCCACAAGTCCCCAACATCCATTGTATCATTTTTATGCCTTTGCCTCCTCATAGCTCAGCTCCTGCATCAGTGAGAACATACAATATTTGGTTTTCCATTCCCGAGTCACTTCATTTAGAATAATAGTCTCCAATCTCATCCAGGTCACTGTAAATGCTGTTAATTTATTCTCAAGGATGAATTTGTATTCGAGTCTGGAACCTTCCTTGGGCTGAGAGAGGACTGGTTCCTGTTGTCGGGATGTCCGTGTTGCTAGAATAGCTGAGGGATCAGAGCTTGGAGACCATTCAGGTCTTTTCCTGCCTGTGGGTACGTGGAGGCACACATTCCTGGGAACAGCTGCGAGTGCCTAATTCCTTCTGCCTCTTGTGCTGTGGGAGCATGTGGTTGGACAATGGAGTGTTTCATTAGTTTGCATGAGTGGAGCTGACTGACTCATCACAAGTGTTTTAACTGACAGTGGCCAGAAAGTCTGCAGAATTATCCCTAGTTAAAATCTGGTATGCTTTCCCAGGCAGTAACCTACCGTGTCACAATGTCAGATCTTCAATGTTGTAGCAAAGATGTAAGGTCAAGGATCCATGCAGATTTTTCCTCTAAAACACTGATTTAAAGACCTAACTCTGGACTGTGTCAGTGCCGTCATCTGAAAATGGTATTAGTTGTTCCTCTTCAGAACCACTGATTTCTATGACTATTGCCTTCTCCTTAACAAAGCAAGATGTTCCCTCAGACATCTAAATACACCAGCCTTTAGCTCAGAGTTAATCAGAAGGATGTATGATATGAAGGTCCACGCGCAAACATCTGCAGTTTATTTATACCCAAGCGTGTCTGCTGTCTGCAAATTGGAAGCTTTTTGTGTACTTTTTGGAGAAGAAAATTGGACTTTGAGTTTTTTTTTTTTTAAATCTTGAGCCCGGCACAGTGGCTCACACCTGAATCCCAGCACTTTGGGAGGCTGAGGCAGGTAGATCACCTGAGGTTAGGAGTTTGAGGCCAGCCTGGCCAACATGGTGAAGCCCCGTCTCTACTAATACTATAAAAATTAGCCAGACGTGGTGGCACATGCCTGTAATCCCAGCTACTTAGGAGGCTGAGGCAGAAGAATCATGTGAACCCAGGAGGCAGAGGCTGCAGTGAGCTGAGATCATGCCACTGCACTCCAGCCTGGGTGACAAGAGTGAAACTCCATCTCAAAAAAAAAATTTTTTTTTCTACATTAATAGATTCTATTTAATAGAAGGTATACTTAAACTGAGTTAGCATTGTGACAATGGCTTTTTAACAGCCCAAGTTCAAGAATGTTTCTGGAAAATAATAGTCCATGGGTTGAATTTATGTTTTTATAAACTTAAAGCTGAGTTTTACTAACATTTTGAATACCCCTTGGTGTTTGAATGCAGCTGTTGTGAATGGTTTAGTCAGTTCCGAGGAATGGTGAATGTCCTGGCCCCTGGTGGCTCCTGGCGTGCTGAGGACAGGAGCAACTGGGTTAGAGGTGAGCTTAGCCCCTGCATCTTGTGTCGCTCCTGGGTTAAAGAAGCCCAGACTGTGGGGAGTGCCTGCAGATCTACCAGCCAGCTGTCTGATGGTTGTCTAAATCCTATACTGACAAGGATGATTTGAACCTCAATGCCAAGATCTGTGCATTCTCAGCTGTTCTGGGGCAAAAAAAAATTTTAACTGATTGCAAACCACAACCAAGAAAATGATCAGAGAATTACACAATGCAGTCGTTGTTGAGTGGAGCTGTTTAACATCGCCTCTGGACTGTACCCTCCTCCCTCCTGCCCCAGGAGAGACCTGTTTTAAATCATGTTTTTTCAGGCCACCCGCCTGCTATTTGGGAAAGGTCAGGTATTTTAGTCTTCTGGGTTTTTCATGCCCCTCAATATATGTTAAAGCACCTTGTAAATAGAAGGTGCTATGCAGTTACAAATTATTCCTCATATTCTTGTCACGTGTGGATTTGTGAGCCAGCTGAGCCTGGCTAGAATATGCAAGCTGGAGAAGTCTTAGTTGTAACCCGAAGGAGTAGTTGCTGCAGTTGATTGGAAGGAGACTGTCCTCAGGGGGACTGGACTGGGTGGCCAGACCGGCCTGAGCCACATGGCTGATATGCCCTCAGGTCATGCTTCGTAATGGTGTCACTGTCCAGTCTTTTCCTAAGAGGCTATCGGTTAGATTGGATGTAGAATTTCAAGCTCTCTTCTCAGAGGCTCCAAAGACAAGCATATAGGGCCTTGTTTGGAGGGTTGTGCTGTTATTTACAGGTTATAGAGGTCTGGGAAACCTTCCCTAGGTGCCCAGCTTTTGTGCAGTGTGGCCTGTCTGTAGTTCCAGTTGGCCTGTGAATGTAATCACTAAAGATAAAAGAGCCCCTTTTGTGAAGAGGAGAAAAAGCACAAGACAGATAATCCAGAGGTTTCAGTTCAGATCCTTGTTTTTGCCACTTATTAGGTACATGAACTCTACAGCAAGTTCTAAACTGTAAAATGGGAGTGAAAATAACCTACCCAAGAAGTGCTATGAAGGTTAACTGCTGACTAAATATAAAGGTTCCACAGAATGTCAGTGCTCTGACATTCACACTTGGGCCTGGTACACCTACTGGGAGTCTGTGTTGAGCAGGTCCCATGCCTGACCTAGCTCCCACCTGGTCACCAGCAGTTTCTTCTTTTCCTGCTCAACTCTGCTGGGATGCCTGGCTCAAAGCCACTGAGGCCTTTGCTGGGATGTCGATGTAGCCATGGCTATCAAAGAAAACCATTAGTGACCTTGATGCTGACTCTAGCAGCCTGACCTGGTAGCTTTGTGATCTTGGTTAAGTTATTTTACCCTTCTGAGTCTCCATGTCTTCAAAGGGTGACTCTAAGGATCAGATACAATCTCATGTGAGGGTGCTTAACACAGAACCTGGCATGGAGGAGGCTCAGACAGACTGGTTTCCTTCCTTCCTTCCTCCTGGAAGGCTAGAGCTGGGTGGTGCCTAATCCTCTGGTGTAACCTGAGATCACGTTCAATGACGGCAGCTTCTGTGGGAGAAAGTTTCTCACTTGTTGATGGAGTCTGGCTGGAATCCCTGTATCAGAGTCTGCCCTACAGCAATGAGTCGTGGCCAGCACTCACAGTTTACAGGTATAACAACCACACAGTGCACTAAAATATCAGCATACCATTGTACTAATACACAAAACAGAGCCTGTCTTCAGGGAACAGGCCCCAGCCCTTGCCTGATTGTTCTGGTACTTAATGTCAGTGTCTGCTGTTTATTATTCAATGCATATTTATTAGCTTGTCTTATGCCAGGCATGGTACTAGTGAAACACAAAATAGATGTAGCCCCTGTCCTTAGGGAGTTCTCAGTTTAGGGGCATTCAGGCAAAGGCATCATTAAGTACATAAATACAAAATGAGGTACAAGGAAGATACAACGTCAGAGGACCCCAAATTACTTAGATGGGTGGAGAGAAGGCCTCTCTGGCATAGGAATTTGAAGATTTAATATAAAAAGGGAATATATTTCATTAATAATTTTTATGTAATCATGTTGAAATTATAATATCTTCGAAATAGTAGATTAAATAAAAGATTAGAATTAACTTCACCTTTTTTTTTTTTTTGAGATGAAGTTTCACTCTTATTGCCCAGGCTGGAGTGCAATGGCACCATCTTGGCTCATCGCAACCTCTGCCTCCCGGGTTCAAGTGATTCTCCTGCCTCAGTCTCTAAAGTAGGTGGGATTACAGGCATGCACCACCACATCCAACTAATTTTGTATTTTTAGCAGAGATGGGGTTTCTGCATGTTGGTCAGGCTGGTCTTGAACTTCCAACCTCAGATGATTGGCCTGCCTTGGCTGCCCAGAGTGCTGGGATTACTGGCATGAGCCACTGTGTTCTGCCATCTTCACCAATTTTTTTAAGTTGACTACTAGAAAATTTAAAATTACCTATGTGGCTCGCATTGTGTTTTTATTGGATAGCACTGGTCTAGATTTGGGTAAGGAGTTCAGATTTTCTCTGTAGGGTAAAAGGAAATCTACCCTTAAAGGATTTTAAACAAGGGAATGGCACGATCAGTTTTTAGAAGATTGCTTTGCCTCTGTGTGGAGAATGATTGATGGAGAAGAGGTTGGCAGGGGAAGGCAGGAGGTGGTTGTAAAAGTACAGGGAGCAGGTGGGGGTCTGTACCAGGGTGGTGGTAGAGGAGAGAAGTCGGTGGATTCAATACACAGTTTGCAGTACAGTCTGCCATAGCTGCTGAGGGTTGAATGTGGTGGGGTGAGGGAGAGGTATAGTCAAGCATGGCTCAGGCAGCTGGGTATATGGGATAGAGCCATTTGCTGAGACAGGGAAGCTTGGGAGAGGACCAAGTCTTTATTTATTTGGTTGATTGTATTTTCTTAGGGAAGGGGGTTATAGTAGATTGCTGAGAATCAGGACTTCTGTTTGGGGTAGGCTAAGTTTGAGATGCACACATGTCTAAGTGGAGGTGTTAACCAGACAGGCGGTTTTGGAATTACAAGCCTGGAGCTCTGCAAAAAGTTCTGGCCTAAAAGGTATAAAGTTAGGAATCTGCACAGAAATGAAATTAGAGCCGTGGAAATGGATACCATCATCTAAGGAGAGATCTAGAGCTCTGTGTAAAGAGTAAAGGAAAAGAACCCTAAGGACGACCCCAGAGGAACCTCAGCACAGTTCATTCCAGGGAGTCAGCAGAGGGGGCTAAGTGCAGAGAAATGAGATAGGCTATTGATAGATAGGATCTGGATAGGGTTGGTGTTCAAAGGAAGATTTTTTTTTAAGATAATAGACAAAATTCAATACAATATCTTACCATTTAAACGAAAACAAAGTACATTTTATCCATTACTTGATTTTTTTAATCAATATGTTTTATTTGGTTAAAACAGACCTGTTTTCAGGGCCACCCTCCCTGGGGTCTGTGTCAGCAGCATGGTGTTTGTACTCCTGTGGTTCCTTCCTAGTGGGCCTGGACGTTTCCAAAGGACCCTGTAGACAGAAGAGGTACATGGGCACTGCAGTGTCTGCTTTTGCCTGAGGCGATGGCTGCTTTTTCAAGGTTTAGGTGGGTGGCCACATTGAGAGGATGAATGTCTGCCCTGGAAGACAGGTCAAGGGGGTATGTTCCTTTATCTGGTAGGCAGAAGTCCTTCCTCTTAGAGGCTTGAGGACAGTATCTCAAAACCATAGCATTTTTATTCTGCCTCTGGATTAGTTAGAAAAAGCCTTTACAAACACACTCTTTCGGAAGCCAGTAGGGAATGGGTGGGGGGTGGGGTAGATGGGACTGGTGGGTTTGGAGGAAGGGCAGATAGATAGCAGCCAAACAAAGCATCTGCTTTTATCAAAAGTGCTGTGTTTGGGCTTAGACAGCCTGAAGCCTGATGATTCAGATCCTCTCTGCCTGCCAAGAGACATACTGGCCTTGATACGGTTTTTCTTATTCTTACCCTATTCAATTTGACTGACTGCTGCCAAGTTAAAATTTCAACAGTGGCTTTTAGCTTCATGCTGTCACTAGAATTCTGCTGAGCCCAGGTTAACCCATGACTGGGTCAAATTTTTATCAACTAATACAACTTTGTATTTGTCTTGGATTCCTATATAGACTCACAATAGTGTAATGTGGGATATTTAAATGATGCTGTTTTAACAGAAGGGAAACTGCCTGAAAAAGGAGTTTAGTTGCCATTCTTTTAATATAGTTCATGAACACATTCATCAGGCATTGCTATGTTTTCAGATAAGATAGACACTGACTCATAGAAAAGTAGGAACTGGCTGTTGAAATGAAAGAAGCAGGCATTTTAGAAGTAATCGGGCCTTAGAATCTCTGACAGCCAGGGAGGGAAATGTGTTCTCATCTACAGTCTACCCTGGACTGTATGAAAAAGGATTCCCAAAGTCGAGGGACATGATAAACATGGTCCCATGTCCTCAAGTTCCAAAAGAGAAACACGGTTCAGGACAATTAAAAACAACGCTGTGAGCTGGGCACGGTGGCTCGTGCCTGTAATTCCAGCACTTTGGGAGGCCGAGGTGGGCGGATCACCTGAGGATGGGAGTTCGAGACCAGCCTGACCAACATGGAGAAACCCTGTCTCTACTAAAAATACAAAACTTTTAGTAGCAACAGGGAGGGTTGTGCTGGGTGTGGTGGCACATGCCTGTAATCCCAGCTACTCAGGAGGCTGAGGCAGGAGAATCTCTTGAACCCAGGATGTGCAGGCTGCCGTGAGCCTAGATCATGCCATTGCACTCCAGCCTAGGCAACAAGAGAGAAACTCCATCTCAAAAAAAAAAAAAAAAAAAAAAAAACAACGAAAACAGCACTGTGACCCAGTTCCAAAGGAGGAAGAGGCATGTTGCCATCTAGGTAGCTCTTCTGTTTAAGGATGCACATGAAAGTCTGACTCCAGTCTGAGCCTCCTGCCCCTTTAAAGGATTCCCCCAGAGTGGTATGAGAGCCAGGGCCACTTTGATGTATTCATTCACAAGTGTGTTGAACATTGGTATGCCAGGCTTTGTGCCAGGTGCTGGAGCTTCAAAGACAGAAAGGCCAGGTCTTTATGCATTTAAGGAGCCCTAGGAGAAAGGGATGCCATTTGAACCACCTCCTCTTTGCAGTACCCATTCTCCATCTTCTTTGCAAGTGACCTAATTTCTCATCCACGGTATTGCTCCACTGGTTTGATAAGCAATCCTGCCTTTCCTGACCTCTGACCTTAACATTTTTCCAGGTATCATGTTACTTTTTCTCCTTGAGTTGCTGACTACAGGTGGCACTTTCTAGATAACCCTTTCCTCTGGACCTGCTTTCTCTGTGCTGCCACTTCCTCTGTGCTGTCCTGACCTTGGACCCTGAGCCAGACCCAGGAAAGGTTGGGTCATGGAACCAAGGTCCACATCAGAGGGTGGCTCTGGGCTGTAAAAGAAACAGAGTGCAAAGTGAAAAGAGGATTGTGAAAAATGCGAAGGGTTACAAAAGGGCTTTCAGAAGTTATGTTTGGAACAATAAGACCAAAGAGAGGGGGTTGTGAGAGAAACCAAACTGCTGAGCTTCTGTTCGGCTTGCATTTTTTTCCGTCAAGAAGTTACATCTCTGATCGGAAAGGGTAGGACAAATATGAAGCAAGAATTGCTGGCCTGGAGTGGATGAGGCCATGACAAGAGGCTCGGATGTCACCAGATAAGGTGAAGCCCCAAAGTCCAAGAAGACTGAGGGAGTGAGAGACTGAGATCATCAAATCATGTAATGTTGGAGGAATAATGTAGTAACAACTACAGGATGGAAGCAGGTGGATACATAGTTTAGCTTTTCTAAAAAGGGTTAAGGGAGATAAAAGCTACAAAATGATAAGCTTGATATTGATCTCAGGAAATATTCTATTACAAAGTGGATTATCAAGACATTGATTTTTGAATACTTGGTAAAGGAAGCAGTCACCATTAGTAGCTATCAGGGCTTTGCTAAAAGCCAGTCATACCAGATTAACTTTACTTCCTGGGGTTACTTGGTTGGAAGCTTAGAAGAATGTTGAGAAGGCATGCATGCAAATCAGTCACTGGCACTGTCTGTGGGGTGAGGGAGATTCAGGCTAGATGATAGTGCAGGAAGCATGCTAGAGGCTATGTCCCCTGTTTTCATCAGTTTAAAATAAATCATCTAGACAGTTATATTGGCATATAGATCACATACATGAATGACAAATCTAGGGGAATTGCTAATATGTCAGAACAACAGAAATTAATGTTTGTTGTTTTGTTTTGTTTGAGACAGAGTCTCGCTGTGTCTCCCATGCTGGAATGCAATGGCACAATCTCAATCTCGGCTCACTGCAACCTCTACGTCCCAGATTCAAGTGATTCTCGTGCCTCAGCCTCCAGAGTAGCTGGGACTACAGGCATGTGCCACCACACCCAGCTAATTTTTGTATTTTTAGTAGAGACGGGGTTTCATCATGTTGGCCAGGCTGGTCTTGAACTCCTAGCCTCAAGTAATCCACCCACCTTGGCCTCCCAAGGTGCTGGGATTACAGGCATGAGCCACTGCACCCAGCCGAGATTTTTTTAAAAAAAGAGATTTTGGTATTTTGAAAGAGCAAACCAAATCTAATTGAATAAAACTTGAAAGGGAGAAAGAAACACTTATCTGAGAGCCCAAAACCATTCATTACAAGGGAATGTATGGGGCTTGGCTAAACAGCCACACACGAAAAATATTTCAAGATTTGGAAAACTGCAGCCTCAGAATGAGTCAGCAGCATGCTATGGCTATCAAAGAAGCTACTGTGATTGTTAGGAGCATTAAGTGAAGTTAATATTCTGACCATGGGAGGTGGTCACACGTGGATGCCCAGATCGTACCTGGTGGATTGTTTTTAGCTCTAGACATCAGAAATGGAAGGTGACTCTGACCTTTACTGCAGAGCAGTGAGCTTCTGTTAGACCTCGCCTGCTTTGAAGCACTTTTATTGCTTTAATCATGAAGTATCCCTAACATTCTTCTGTATTCGTGAAAAGGAACTTCTTGTGTCATGTGTTAACCCTGGGTAGAGAATATAAAATGAGTGCCAGTCTTAATCCTGCTAATTGCTAGTAAAGCATACTTTAACAAATAAGATCAATGCGTATGTTGTAAGATGTGGAAGAGTGAATCTCTTCTCATTTATTTTGCAAGGTGATGAAACAAAAATATTTAAATGCACATCTAGAAGTGTTGTAGTTCTCTGTTTAAAGCTACATTGGGGCCAGGCATGGTGGCTCATGTCTGTAATCCCACCACTTAGGGAGGCCGAAAGTGTTATAAAAAATTAATTAAAAATTTTTTTATAATTCATAAAAATATTTAAAAATTATATTTTTTAGAATTCA